>NC_060268.1:73583912-73723015 GCF_021613505.1 Equus quagga | reverse complement strand
TAACCTGTTCTGATGGAGAGCTGCAATTTTCTGATTTTGTCTTTCCACTTATCTCCTTTGCTCTGGGTTTTGTAACCCCTTTCCTTTTTTTTTTTTTCAGGTATGAGGGTCTTCCTGAGCATTTCTTGTGGGGGGGTTCTTGTGGCAATGAACTCCCTTAACTCTTGTTTATCTGGAAAGTTTTTGTTTCTTCATCATATTCGAAGGATATTTTTGCTGGATAGAGTATGTTTGGCTGCAAGTTTTTGTCCTTCAGAGTTTTGAATATATCATTCCGCTCTCTCCTAGGAAGTAAGGTGTCTGCTGACAGCCCGATGGAGGTTCCTTTGTAGGATATTTTCTTCTGCCTTGCTGCCCTTAGTATTTTCTCTTTGTCATTGACTTTTGCAATCTTCACTACTATATGGCTTGGGGTTGGTCTTTTTACATTGATAAAGTTTGGAGATCTATTAGCTTCTGTCACATGGAGTTCCATCTCTATCCCCAGGTTTAGGAAGTTCTCAGCCATTATTTGTTTGAACAGGCTTTCTGCCCCCTTCTTCTCTTCTCCTTCTGGGATATCTTTAGACCTTATGTTGCATTTCCTAATTGAGTTGGATATTTCTTGGAGAGTTTCTTCATTTCTTTTTAGTCTTAGTTCTCTCTCCTCCTCTATCTGAAGCATTTCTATATTCCTATCCTCCAAATTGCTAATTCTGTCTGCCATATTATCAACCCTACTGTTCACAGAGTGCAGAATTTCTTAATCTCCTCCATTGAATTCTTCATCTCCAACATTTCTGATTGGTTCTTCTTTATAGTATCAAGCTCTTTTGTGATATTGCTCCTGAACTCATTGAGTTGTCTACCTGTATTCTCTTTTACTCATTGAGTTTTTCTAATGATAGCTATTTTGAATTCGTTGTCATTTAGGTTATAGATTTCAGTGTCTTCGGGATTGTTTTCTGGGTACTTGTCATTTTCCTTCTGTTCTGGAGATTTAATATATTTTTTCACACTGCTTGATGTCATGGATTTGTGCCTCTGCTTAGAGACAGAGTCTGGTTACTGCTTCCACTTGCTTCTATTGATGGGGGAGGGGGCAGCAGCTCTGTGATCTGCACTGACCAGGATCCCTGTCAGCTGTTCCTGACCAAGCCTGGGCTCCTCCTCATGATCACAGTGGGCCTGTGGGGTCTTTTCTCAGCTGTGGGAACAATAGCAAGTGGCCTCGGGTTTCTTGTGCCTGCTCTCACAGACTGCCTATGCATGGTCCCTCCTTAGGGTCTGCAGCAGTGTTTTGGGTTTTCAGAGCAGCCGGGAACAGGTACACCTAGATTTTCAGCTCTGCCACCATCAGGTCTCTCAGGATCTCACTTGTCTTCTATGGGCTGTAGCAGAGCTATGGCTATCTAATGCAGCCTGTGGTTACCTCACCCAGCCATGCCACTTCTGCCCCAGGGCTTCCCAGCCTTTGTTTTTGCTGGGTAGGGCCTCTCCACTAAGGCTAAGTAGAGTAGAGGCTTTCCCTGTGGCTGCTGTAGGACTGTGGATATTTCCCATGGCCTGGGGAGAAGTCACGCTGGGGCTTCAGATTGTCACTGCCCACTCATGCAGTCCTGCTGGGTCTCTCTATGGGACTGTGGATTTTCCCCCTGGACCAAGGAGCAGTCACACTAGGGCTCCAAATTGTCACCACCTGCTCACGTGGCCCTGCTGGGTCTCCCTTGCCCCCTCAGTGCCACAGCAGCACTGTGTGTGTTAAATGAGGCTGGCAGGCTTCTCATCCAGCTGAGCCCCTTTTGCCTCAGGGCCTCCCAGCCTTGTGATTGCTGGGTGGGGCCTCTCCACTAAGGCTGAGTAGAGGCTTTCCCTGTGGCAGCTGAGGGACTGTGGGTTTTCCCCCTAGACTGAGGAGCAGTCACACTGGAACTCCAAATTGTCACCACCAACTCCTGCGGTCCTGCTGGGTCTCCCTTGTCCCCTCAGGGCTGAAGCAGGTCTGTGTGTGCTAAATGCAGCTGGCAGCTTGTTCAGCCTGCTGAGCCCCTTTTGTCCAAGGGCCTCCCAGCCTTGTCATTGCCAGGTGGGGCCTCTCCACTAAGTCCGAGTAGCGGCTTGCCCTGCAGTATCCATGGGACCATGGATTTTCCCACTGAGCTAAGGAACAATCATGGGGGGCTTAGGGCTGTAGTCACCTGTTTCCACAGTTGCACCACTGATGCGTGCACAGGCCCTGCCTCAGTGCTGTGGCAATGCTATGAGCATGTCTGCCAGGAGAGAGTCGCTTGCAGGTACTAGGCTATCTGGGGGTCAGAGAGTTTTCACCTATCTCCACCTCCTCCCTGGGGGACGTCTGTCCACCTTCTGATGTATAGCAATGCAGGTCTCTCAGGCGTCCTGTGGTGCTACGTGGATATCCTTTGATGAACAATGAATGTCCAATTAGTTGTAGTTCGAAGGGGGAGAGACAAAGAAAACTGCTCACTCTGCCGTGTTGCTGATGTCACTCCAAGAACTAATATTTTTAAAACATGGAGAAATTCTATGAGAAACATCTGATTTAATTAGGAAAAGAAACATAAGGATAATGGATATACCAGAATGAGAAGAGAGAGAGAAGGGAGCAGGGAGTTTATTTAAAGAAATAATAGCTGCGAACTTCTGAAACCTGGGGGAGGAACTGGATATACAAGCACATGTAACTAATAGAACACTTAATGATCTCAGTGCAAAAAGACCTACTCCAAGGCACATTATATTAAAACATTCAAAAGTCAATGACAAAGAAAAAGTACTAAATGTGACAAAGAGAAGAAAATTACTTACAAAGGAACCCCCATCAGGCTATTAGTAGATTTGTCAGCAGAAACTCTACAGGTTATGAAGGAGTGGAATGATATATTCACAATACTGAAAGGCAAAACCTATCAGCCAGGAATACTCTGTCTCGCAAGTTATACTTCAGATATGAAGTAGAAATAAAGGCTTTCCCAGAGAAACAAAAGCTGAAGGAGTTCACTAGACCTGCTTTGTGAGAAACGTTGAAAAGAGTCCTCTCACCTGAAATGAAAAGGCAAAGGTTTACAAAGCTTTGAGCAAAGTGATGAATAGACAGACAGAATCAAAAGATTGCAACTCTATATTAGAATAGGTTAGTAAACAATTATAACATAAAGGCTAAAGGGAAAGAAAGCATCAAAAAGAACTATAACTACTTTAATTTGGTAACAAACTCACAACACAAAAAAGGATAATTTGTGACTGCAAAAACATAGAACAGGAAGAGGAGAAGTACGGAAACTGTATAGGTTAATAGAGATAAGATGCTATCAGCAGAAAAGGACTACCTCATCTACGAGATCTTTATACAAACCTCATACTAGCCAAAAATAAAAAAAATCAGAGCAGAGTCATAAATCATAAGTAAAGCAGAAACTGAGAAAAACATCACAGGGGCTGGCCCGGTGGCAGAGCCGTTAAGTTCACACGTTTCGCTTCTTGGTGGCCTGGGGTTCACCAGTTCGGATCCTAGGTGGGGACATGGCACCACTTGGCAAAAAGCCATGCTGTGGTAAGCATCCCACATATAAAGTAGAGGAGGATGGGCACAGATGTTAGCTCAGGGCCAGTCTTTCTCAGCAAAAAGAGGAGGATTGGCAGTAGTTAGCTCAGGGTTAATCTTCCTCAAAAAAAAAAAAAAGAAAAAGAAAAACATCATAGAGGAGTTGGTCTAGTGGCATAGTGGTTGAGTTCAGCACACTCTGCTTTGGTGGCCCAGAGGTCACAGGTTTAGATCCTGGGCACACACCTAACCACTCATCAAGCCATGAACATACAAAATAGAGAAAGATTGCCATAGATGTTAGCTCAGGGACAATCTTCCTCAAGGAAAAAGAAGAAGGTTGGCAATAGATGTTAACTTGGGGTTTATCTTCTTCACCAAAGAAAAAAAGTCACAGAAAACCTCCAAGCTGAAATGGCAGACAGAAATAAAAGGAAAAAGAAACAATGGAAATGTAGAACGACTGGAAAACAAAAGATAAAATGGCAATAAGAGACTTCATAAATCAATAATCACTCAAAAATGCAAATTGATTGAATTCACTAGTTAAAAGACAGAGAATGGGGGCCAGCCTGGTGGTTTAGTGGTTAAGTTTGTCCACTCCACTTCAGTGGCCCAGGGTTAACCAGTTTGGATCCTGCAACCAGAAAAATCTCAAGAAAACAATGTACTACTACACCTAAAAGAACAAGGAAAAGAAGAGCAAATGAAGCCCAAAGTCAGTAGAAGGAAGGAAACAGTAAAAACCACAATGGAAATAAATGAAATAAAGACTAAAAAGACAATAGAAAATATCAATGAAACTAAGAGCTAGTTCTGTGAAAAGACAAACAAATTGACAAACCTAGACTTACTAACAAAAAGGAGAGGAGGATCAAATAAATAAAATCAGAAATGAAAGAGGAGAAATTACAATGGTTACCACAGAAATACAAAGGAATATAAGAGAGTACTCTGAAAAGCTATAAGCCAACAAAATGGATAACCTAGAAGAAATCGATAAATTCTTAGAATCATACAACCTCCCAAAACTGAATCAAGAAGAAATAGAGAATCTGAATAGACCAGTCACTAATAAAGAAATGGAAACTAATCAAAAACTTCCCACTGTAAAAAGGTCCCAGACCAAATGGCTTCTCTGGTGAATTCTACCAAGCATTCAAAGAATTGTTAATGCCTATCTTTCTCACACCCTTCCAAAAACTTGAAGAGGAGGGGAAGCCTCCTAAGTCCTTCTACAAGGCTAACATTATCTTGATACCTAAACCAGACAAGGACAACACAAAGAAGGAAAATTATAGACCAATATCAGTGATGAACACATGTGCAAAAATCCTCAACAAAATATTATCACGTCAAATACATCAATACATTAAAAGGATCACACACCATGATCAAGTAGGATTTATACCAGGGATGCATGGATGGTTGAACATCTGCAAATCAATCAATGTGATCCACCACATAAACAAAATGAAGGAAAAAAAATCACATGATCACCTTCATAGATGCAGAGAAAGCAGTTGACAAGATTCAGTATCCATTTATGATAAAAACTCTCAATATAATGGGAATTGAAGGAAAGTACCTCAAGACAATAAAGGCCATATATGACAAACCCACAGCCAATGTCATACTCAATGGTGAAAAACTTAAAACTTAAATCTATCCTCGTAAGAACAGGAACAAGACAAAGACTCTTGCCACTCTTATTCAACATAGTATTGGAAGTCCTAGACAGAGCAATTAGTCAAGAAAAGAAAATAAAAGGCGTCAAAATTGAAAAGGAAGAAGTAAAACTGTCACTATTTGCAGATGACTTGATTTTACATAGAAACCCTAAAGAATCCACTAAAATACTATTCAAAATAATAAATAAGTACAATAAAGTTGCAGGTTATAAAATAAACATACAAAGATCAGCTGCATTTCTATAAACTAAGAACAAACTAGCATAAAGTGAAATCAAGAATATAGTCCCATTTACAATAACAACAAAAAGAATAAAATGCCTAGGAATACATTTATTTAATGAAGAGGTTAAAGTCTTGTGCACTGCAAACTATAAGACATTGTTGAAAGAGCTGAAGACACAAAGAAATGGAAAGATATTCTATGCTCATGAATTGGAAAAAGTAACATAGTTAAAATGTCCATATTACCTAAAGCAATCTACAGATTTGATGCAATCCCCACAAGAATCTCAATGACATGTTTCATGGAAATATAGAAAAAATCATAAAATTTATATAGAACAACAAAAGACCCCAAATAGCCAAAGAAATCCTCTAAAAAGCAACAAAGCTAGAAGTATCTCACTCCCTGATTTCAAAATATACAAAGCTATAGTAAGCAAAACAGCATGGCTTTGGCACAAAAACAGATGCACTGATCAATGGAACAGAACTGAGAGCCCGGAAATAACCCCACACATCTTTGAACAACTAATTTTCAACAAAGGTGCAAGAACACACAACAGAGAAAGGAAAGTCTCTTCAATAAGTGTTGTTGGGAAAACTGGACAGCCAAGTGCAAAAGAATGAAGGTAGACCATTATCTTACACCATACACAAAAAATAACTCAAAATGGATTAAAGACTTGAATGTAAAACCTGAATATATAAAACTCCTGGAAGAAAACATAAGCAGTACACTTTTTGACATCAGTCTTAGCAGTATCTTTTTGAAGATGTATCCATAGGCAAGGAAAAGAAAAGAAAAGATAAAATATACTAATGGGACAATAGCAAATTCAAAAATACTTCTGCATGAAAGAAAAGACAACTTTTCAACTGAGAGAATATATTTGCAAATCATATATCCAATAAAGGGTTATTATCCAAAATATATAAAGAACTCATACAACCAAACAACAAGAAAACAAACAACCCAGTCAAAACATGGGCAGAGGATCTCAGCAGACATTTTTCCAAAGAAGATATACAGATGGCCAGCAGTCATATGAAAAGATGTTCACTATCACTAATTATTAGGGAAATGCAAATGAAAACTACAATGAAATATCACCTCACTCCCTGGCAAAATGGCTATAATTAAAAAGACAATAAATAGCAAGAATTGGACAGGACGTAGAGAAAAGGGAACTCTCATACACTGCTGGGGGGAATGCAAACTGGTGTAGCCAGCATGGAAAACAGTACGGAGATTCCTCAAAAAATAAAAAATAGGAATACCATATGATCCAGCTATTCCACTGCTGGGTATTTAATTGAAGAAAATGAAAACACTAACTAAGAAAGATATCTGCACCCCCGTGTTCATTGCAGCCTTATGCACAATAGCCAAGACTTGGAAGGAACATAAGTGCTCATCAAGGAGTGAATGGATAGAGAAGATGTAGTATATACACACACACACAATGGAATACCTCTCAGCCATAAAAAAGATAAATTTGTGACATTTGATACAACATGAATGGATCTTGAGGGTATTATGTTAAGTAAATAAGTCAGATGGAAAAAGACATTTGCCATATGACTTCACTCATATGTGGGAGATAAATAAAAAACAGATACAGAGAACAGATTGGTGGTTATCAGAGGGGAAGGGAGTGGGGGGAGGGTGAAAGGGATTAAAGGGCACATGTGTACAGTGATGGATGGCAGCTAGACTTCTGGTGGTGAACACAATGCAGTCTATACAGAATACGAAATTTAATGATGTGCACCTGAAATGTATATAATGTTATAAACAATTTTACCTCAATAAAAGAATAAAATAAAATCACAAAATGAGTAAATAAATTCACATATTAAACCACAATGGCAGTGTTTTTATATGCAATTTCATGTATCCATGTGTTTCCTTTAAAAGAAATTATTGTTTTTATTTTTTACATTATTTCCAAAAAAAAGATACTGGATTTATATTGTCATATCTATTCTTGTTTTCTTTCAAAATTAGTAATGCATATTTTAATTTTTATTAATTCCTGCCTCATTTGTGTGTATTTCTTATTATACTTTCACTTCCTGACAATTTGAAAATCATTAAATTTTCTGTTTCTTATTTTTGCATGTAGGGCTATGACTTTTCTTCTGAATCAGCTTGACTGTATTAACAGCTTTCAGTATGCAATGATACTCTATGATTGTCAATTTTATTTTGTCTTTGACCAAAAATACTTTTAAAATTTCCATGTCATAAGGATTTTACCTTGATTTTGTTTTAATTTTCAAAGCACATTATGATGTTATTATTACTATAAACCAGATTTTCTTCAGTGTAATCAGAAAATGTGGTCAATATTTTCAGTTTATTGGTGTGTTGCAATATATCAACAGCTGTAAATGCCTTATAAGAATTTAGAGAAGAATTTTGTAATGTTTCTAGATACATTGTTGATACATTTAGGCAAAATCCAATAATTTTACAAGTCAGAAGTCTACCTTAAACATTTATTTTTGTTTATTTCTTTTGCAAAGTTCTGAGAAAGATTTGTTAAACTTTCTTGTTGCCATTATATTACCGTCCATTTTTTCCCTTTCATCTTGAAGATTTTTAATGCTGTATCTTTTTCTGTTAAGTATATGCCACATAATGATGATACAACGATCTTTCATTGCTCGTTGACATCTTTTATCAGCAAAAATGAGTTGTTCCCCTTATTGCTGGTTGCATCAATTTTTTTTGTAATTTTAACACTGATATCCTCTTTCATTTAAATTTACCTCTTATCTTGCCATTGTTTTCTACTTTAATCTTGCAGAATTATCACTATTAGATATTTCTTATGGATAGTGTAGGTAGAATCAGTTTTCCGTCCTTACTGAGAATTTTTGTTTACTTTGATAGAATTTAATCAATTTATATTTTCATAACAAAAATCTGACTTTATTTTTATGTACTTTTTTATATGTATCATTGATTTTCATGAATTTTTCTCTTGTACTATTTTATCGATTGTATTTCCTTTCATTCTCTAAACATGCTTGAATATATATTTCTCAAATACACAACATCCATAATGAAATCATATTTATTCATTTATTATATAAGATGAAAAAATCAGGGCATTTTCACTTCTTCCACATTCTCATCATTTACTACTATCATAATTATACAAATTTATAACCCCATTAACCATTTATAGAGCCTCTATTCTTGTATTGAAGTAGTTTCATTGATTACCCATGTTACTTTTTTATGAAAAAAAATTCCACTCTAAGTTTTTACTTACTCACTTATTTGTTTTTATTTTTTCATTTACTAGAGCATAGTTTGGGGTTTTTACTTTTTTAAATAATGATTGAACAGACAGTATGTTATCAATTTTTGACCATATGAGAATGTATTTCTGTTGCAATCACAAATTAAAAATAATGTTACTGTATAAAGAATTTCTGGGCAACAGTTCAGACATTTTTCCATTGTTTTATGATATTTAAGACTCTTGCTAGCAAAATTCTGTCCTACTTAATAGCGCCAATGATTTAATACAATAATAAGAAATATGGAACCAAAGCAAATGGAAGATCAAATTAACTTCCACCACCATTGTGGCCATCTCCAGTGTTTTGCATGGTAAGAGAAAAGTAGACCAGAATCAGTTGCCTACCCTGAGAATGCTCAAGGACATGTAATGGATGTAGAATGGACGATCACACAATGGATGCTGACTGGGCCTTGGCTTGTGGTGGAGGGTAAAGAAGTGCAATGGACATGTACTCAAAAGTATGTTTTTTCCGGTGGGATTTTCTTATTTTTTAATATTTAGTACAATTTTTGTCTTTTATCCTATTTTGGTTTTTTATTATTGAGGTCACAATAGTTTATAACATTGTGAAATTTCAGTTGTACGTTATTATTTGTCAGTCACCACATAAATGTGCCCCTTCACTTCTTGTGTGCACCTCCCAACCCCCTAACCCTGGTAACCACTAAACTGTTCTCTTTGTCCATGTGGTTCTTTATCTTCCACATATGAGTGAAATCAGATGGTGTTTCTCTTTGTCTAGTATATTTTGCTTAACATAATACACTCAAGGTTCATCCATGTTGCTGTGAATGGGATGATTTTTTTTATTATGGCTGAGTAGAATTCCATTGTGTATATATACCGCATTTTCATTATCTAATCATCAGTTGATGGGCACGTGATTTGCTTCCATGTCTTGACTATTGTGGATAATGCTGCAATGAACATAGGGGTACTTAAGTCTCTTTGAATTGTTGATTTCACGTTCTTTGGATGAATACTCAATAGTGGGAAAGCTGGGTCATATGGAATTTCTATTTTTAATTTTTTGACAAATCTCCATTCTGTTTTCCACAGTGGCTGCAGCTGCTTCCAGTTCTCCCAATGCCATTTATTGAAGAGACTTTCCTTTCTCCATTGTATGTTCTTAGCTTCTTTGTTGAAAATTAGCTGTTCAAAGATGTGTGGTTTTATTTCTGGGCTTTGAATTCTGTTCCATTGATCTGTGTGCCTGTTTTTTGTTTTTTGGTTTTTTTTTTTACCAGTACCATGCTGCTTTAATTACCATAGTATTGGGGCAGCCGGTGGCACAGCGGTTAAGTGCGCACCTTCTGCTTAGGCGGCCCGGGGTTCGGCGGTTCGGATCCCAGGTGCGGACATGGCACTGCTTGACAAGCCATGCTGTGGTAGGCGTCCCACATATAAAGTAGAGGAAGATGGGCATGGATGTTAGCTCAGGACCAGTCTTCCTCAGCAAAAAGAGGAGGATTGGCAGCAGATGTTAGCACAGGGCTAATCTTCCTCAAAAAAAAAGAAATTTCCATGGTATTGTAGTATACTTTGACATCAGGAATTGTGATGCCTCCAGGTTTGTTCTTTTTTCTCATGATTGCTTTAGCTATTTGGGGGTCTTTTGTTGCCCCACATGAATTTTAGAATTCTTTGTTCTATTTCCATGAATAATGTCATTGGGATTCTGATTGAGATTGCATTGACTCTGTAGGTTGCTTTAGGTAGTAGGGACATTGAAACTGTTTATTCTTTCAATCCATGTGCTTGGAACATCTTTCCATTTCTTTTGTCATTATGGATTTCTTTCAGTAATGTCTTATAATTTTCATTATATAGGTCTTTCACCTCCTTGGTTAAACTTATTCCTAGATATTTTACTCTTTTTGTTGCAATTGTAAATAGGATTGTTTTCTTGAGTTCTCTTTCTGTTAGTTTGTTATTAAAATATAGAAATGCAACTGATTTTTCTAAGTTGATTTTTGTACCCTGAAACTTTGCTGTAGTTGATTATTTCTAACAGTTTTCCAATGGATTATTTAGAGTTTTCTATATATAAAATCATGTCATCAGCAAAGAGTGAGAGTTTCACTTCTTCAGTCATATTTGGATTCCTTTTCTTTCTTTTTCTTGCCTAATAGCTCTGGCCAAAACTTCCAGTACTATGTTAAATAAGAGTGTCAAGAGTGGGCATCCTTGTCTTGTTCTTGTTCTCAGAGGGGTGGCTTTCAGTTTTTCCCTGTTGAGTATGTTGTCTGCTGAGGGTTTGTCATATATGGCCTTTATCATGTTGAGGTTTCCTTCTAACCCTGTTTTGTTAAGTCTTTATTATAAATGGATGTTGGATCATGTCAAATGCTTTCTCTGCATCTAGTGAGATGATCATGTGGTATTTATTCCTCATTTTGCAAATTTGGTGTATCACACTGATTGATTTGCAGATGTTGAACCATCCCTGTGTCCCTGGTATAAATCACACTTGATCATGGTGTGTGATCTTAACACATTACTGTATTCGGGTTGGCAATATTTTGTTAAGGATTTTTGCATCTATGTTCATCAGTAATCTTGGCTTGTAATTTACCTTCTTTGTGTTGTCCTTGTCTGGCTTTGGTATCAGGGTGATTTTGCCCTCATATAATGTGTTACAAAGTGTTCTGTCTTCCCTAAATTTTTCGAGTAGTTTGAAAAGGATGGGTATTAAGTCTTCTTTGAATGTTTGGTAGAATTCCCCAGGGAACCCATCTGGTCCAGGACTTTTATTTTGGGGGAGGTTTTTGATTACTGTTTCAATCTCTTTACTTGTGATTGGTCTTTTCAGATTCTTTATTTATTCTTGATTCAGTTTTGGGAGGTTGTAAGAGTCCAAGAATTTACTCATTTCTTCTAGATTGTCCAATTTTTTGGCATTTAGTTTTTCTTTCTATTATCTTATAATCCTTTGTATTTCTGTGGTATCCATTGTAATTTTTCCTCTTTCATTTCTAATTTTATTTGAGCTTTCTCTCTTTTTTTTCTTAGTTTCCCAATTTTGTTTACGTTCTTAAAGAACCAGCTCTTAGTTTCATTGATCCTTTCTACTGATTTTTTTTTGTTTCAATTACATTTATTTCTGCTCTAATTTTTATTATTTCCTTCCTTCTGCTGACTTTGGGCTTTATTTGTTCTTCTTTTTCTAATTCTGTTAGGTGTAGTTTAAGGTTGCCTATTTGATATTTTTCTTGTTTATTAAGGTGGGCCTGTATTGCTATGAATTTCCCTTTTAGGATCAATTTTTCTGCATTCCATATGAGTTGGTATGGTGTATTTTCAGTTTCACTTGTCTCCAGATAATTTTTGATTTCTCCTTAAATTTCTTCAATGATCCATTGATTGTTCAGTAGCATGTTTAGTGCCCACTTCTTTGTCCCTTTTTCAGCTTTATTCTTGTAGTTGATTTCTAGTTGCATACCATTATGGTCACAAAAGATGCTAGATATGATTTCACCCTTCTTAAATTTATTGAAGCTTGCCTTGTTTCCCAATATATGGTGTATTTTTGGAAATGTTCCCTGTGCACTTGAGAAGAAAGTGTATTGTGCTGGTTTTGGATGGAGTGTTCTATATATATATCTAAAGACCATCTGGTCTAGGTTTTTGTTTAAATCCACTATTTCCTTGTTGACTTTCTGCCTGGATTGATGTAAGTAGGGTATTAAAGTCCCTTACCATTATTGTGTTTTTGTTAATATTTCCTTTTGTGTTTTTTAATAGTTGCTTTATGTACTTCAGTGCTCCTTTGTTGGGTGCATAGATATTTATAAGTGTTATGTCTTCTTGGTGAAGTGTCCCTTTTTATCATTCTATACTGCCTTCTTTGTCTCTCATTACCTGTTTTATCTTGAAGTCTACTTTGTCTGGCATAAGTCTAGCATCGTCTACTTTCTTTTGTTTGCCATTAGCTTGGAGTATCATCTTTCATCCCTCACTCTGAGCCTGTGTTTGTCATTGGAGCTGAGATGTGTTTCCTGGAGGCAGCATATTGTTGGGTCTTGGTTTTTAATCCATCCTGCCACTTTGTGTCTTTTCTTATTGGAGAATTCAATCCATTTACATTTAGAGTGATTGTTGATATATGAGGGCTTAATGCTGCCATTTTATCATTCATTTTCCAGTTCTTCTGCATTTCCTTTCTTTCTCATCCTGTGTATTTCAGACTACCAATTCAGTTAGATAGTTTTCTATGATGGTTTTCTCAATTTTCTCCTTATTTTTCATTTGTGTCTCTCTTCTGATTATTTGTTTAGTAGTTACCATGAGGTTTGTTTAAAAAATCTCATAGATGAGATAGTCTATTTTTCAATAGCCTCTTATTTCCTTAGACTAAGCCAATTCCATCCCTATCCTCTTCTCCTTCTAAGGTGTTATTGTCACAACATATTTCATCTTGTTTTGTGAGTTTGTGGTTAAAATAATGAGATTATATTTATTTTTGATGTTTTTCTTCCCTTTATCTTTTATGTTATAGTTAAGTGTTATGCATTATCTACCCAATTTTTTTCCTTTTTGTTGCTGGGTAGTATTCCATGGTATGGACGTACTACAGTTTAATCCTTCTTGTGTTGAGGGACATTTTGGTTGCTCCCGGGTTTTTGCTACTACAAATAAAGCTGCTATGAACATTCCTGTACAGGTTTTGTGTAGAGATAAGTTTTTCTTTCTTAGGCATCAATGCCTAGGTGTGAAATTGCTGGATTATAAAGTGTATGTTTAGCTTTAGAAGAAATGCCACATTTCTTTCCAAAGTGGCTGTCCCATTTAACAATGTGTGAAAGAGCCCGTTGTTCCACATCCTCTCTAGCATTTAGTATTGTCACTATTTTTCATTTTAGCTGTTCTCACAGGTAAGTAGTGATATCTCATTGTGTTCTTAATTTGCATTTTTTAAATGGATAGTGATGTTGAATATCTTTTAAGGTATTTTCCATCCATTTGGTGAAATGTCTCTTCATGTCTTCTGTGTATTTTCTGATTGAATTAGTTTTTTCTTAATGTTGAATTTTCAAAATTCTTTATATATTATAAATAATGGCCCTTGGTCAAACATATGATTTGCAAATATATTTTCTAAGTATGTAGCTAGTCTTTCATTTACAGAAATTATTTCACAAAAGAAATTTTAAATATTTCTATGAAATTGAATTTATCAATTTTTTAATGGATTATGCTTTTGTTATCATGTTTAAGAACTCACCAATCCCTACTTTCTGAAGATTTTCTCCTATGCTATCTCCTATAAGTTTTATGGTTTTACATATTACATTTAAGTCTCTGACTAACTTTGAGTTAATTTTTGTATAAGATATGAGACTTAGGTCAAGGCTCATATTTTTGACAACAGATGTCCAATTGCTCCAGCACCATTTGTTTAAAATATTATTCTTTCTCCATTGCATAGCTTATGCATTTTTATCAAAAATAAGTTGATCACCTTGGTATGTCTGTTTCTGAATTCTCTAATCTGTGGCATTGATCTATGCCTTGATTATTGTAACTACAAAATAAGCCTTAAAATTGAGCAAAATGAATTTTCCCATTATGCTTCCTTTTCTGAATTCTTTTAGGTTTTCTCATTCCTTTAACTGTCATATAAATTTTAGAATAATCTTGTCTATATCTACAAAAAGTCTTGCATGGATTTTGATTGGAATTGCATTAAATATTTACATCAACTTGAGGAAATTGATATTTCTAATATGTTGAGTTTGCTAGTATATACAAGGAATATATTTCCATTAATTTAGATCTTTTTTATTTTGTTCATCAATGTTTTGTGATTTTCAGCATATAAGTGCTGAATATATTGTGTTAGACTATACCTAAGTATTACATTTTGAGGAGCAATTCTAAATGGTGGTATATTTTACATTTTGGCTTCAATGTGTTTATTGTTATTATATAAAAATGAAATTCAGTTTTGTGGGTTGATCTTATTTTGTGAGACTGGCATTCTGAGGCCGATTAGTTTTGGTTTTTTTTGTTGTTGATTCCTGGGATTATTTATGATTATATCATCTGAAAACATGGACAATTTTATTTCTTCTGTTTTGATGTGTATTCCTTTTATTTCCATTTCTTGCTTATTGCCCTGGCTAGAACTGCTAGCACAATGCTGAATAGATGTAGTGAATGTTGCTATACCTGCTGTGTTCCTGATCACGGGGGAAAACATTCCACGTTTCACTATTATGTATGACGTTAGCTTTAGATTTTTTGTAAGTGTTCTTTATCAAGTTGAAGATGTTTCCCTTTATTCATAGTTTTCAAAGAGATTTTATCACGAAGTAGCTTTGATTATTTTTCAAATGATTTTCTGCATCAATGCATATGATAATATAAATTTCTTCCTTAATTTGTTAATATCATGGATCATGTTGATTAATTTTCAAATACTGAGCCAGCCTTCCATCTCTGAAATAACCCCTACTCGGTCATGGTGTATAATTGTTGAACTCCATTTGCTAATAATTTGTTAATTTTTGCATTTATATTTATGAAGGATATTGAAGTCTAGTTGTTTTGTTTGTCTGTTGTGCTGTCTTTGTTTGGATTAAATATCAGTGTACCATTGACCTCATGAATTGAGGTGGAAACTGTTCTCTCCTCTTCTATATTTCTGGAGGAGATTGTATAGAATTGCTGTTAATTCTTTCTTTAAATGTTTGATAGAATTCTCCAGTGAAACCATGTGGATCTGGATATTTCTTTTTAGAGAATTTTAAAATTACAAATTCAATTCTCTTTATACTTATAAGGCTGCTCAATTATCTGTTTCAGTGAATTGTGGTATTTTGTGTTTTTCAAGGAATTGGCCCATTTCATCTAAGGTCTCAAATTGTATGAAGAGTTTTTCATAGCATTCTCTTTTAATCCTTTTGCTGTATGCAGAATCTGTAATGATATCCTCTGATCCAGTCTGCATATTATTAATTTCTGTCTGGTCTCTTTATTTTTGTCATTATAGCTACAGGTTCGTCATTTTATTTATCATTCCAAAGAATCAGCTTTTTATTTCATTGACTTTTTTCTATTGTTTTGTGTTTTTAATTTCATTGATTTCTGCTATCATCTGTATTATTTTCTTCCTTCTGCTTGCTTTGGGTTTATTTTGCTCTTGCTCTAATTTCTAGAGGTGACAGCTTAGATTATTGCTTTGAGATTTTTTTCTCTTCTATCATGTAAGCATCTGGCGGTATAAAATTTGTCATTTTGTAAAGTCTCTCTCTGTCCCTGGAAATTTTCTTTTTTTCTGAAATCTACCTTAATAATACTTTGTTAAACAAATTATTTTATTGAGGTCATATTGGTTTATAACATTGTGTAATTTCAGGTGTGCATTATTACATATCAGTTTCTGTATAGACTGCATTGTGCTCACCACCAGTAGTCTAGTTTTTATCCATCACCATATATTTGTGAACTTTTAACCCTTTTCCCTTATCCCCACTCCCCTCTAGCCACTAATCTGTTCTCTTTATCTGTGTGTTTGTTTGTCTTCCACATACAAATGAAATAATATGGTGTTCGTCTTTCTGAGGCTGGTTTATTAAGCTTAGCATAATACCCTCAAGGTCCATCCATGTTGTCGCAAATGGGACAATTTTGTCTTTTTTTATGTCCGACTAGTATTCCATTGTATACATGTAGCACATCATCTTTATCCATTCATTAGCCAATGGGCACTTGAGTTGCTGCCACCTCTTGGCTATTGTGAATAATGCTGCAAGGATCATAAAGGTGCACAGATCACTTTGTATTGTTGATTTCATGTTCCTTGGATAAATACCCAGTAGTGGAATAGCTAGATTGTACAGTATTTCTATTTTTAATCCTTTGAGAACTCTCCATACTTTTTCCATAGTGGCTGAACCAAATTGTATTCCCACCAGCAGTGTATGAGTGTTGCCTTTTCTCCACATCCTCTCCAATATTTATTTCTTGTCTTTTTAATAACAGCCATTTTGCCAGGCTACAACAATATCTCACTGTAGTTTTGATTTGCATTTCCCTAATGATTAGTGATGCCAAACATCTTTTCACGTGCCTATTGGCCATCTGTAGATCTTTTTTGGAAAAATGTCTGTTCATACTCTCTGCCTGTTTTTTGATCAGATTGTTTGTTTTTCGCATGCTGAGTTGTATGAATTCTTTATATATTTTGGAAATTAACCCTTTGTGAGATGTATGATTTGCAACGATTTTACCACAGTTGGTGGGGTGTCTTTTCATTTTGTCCGTTGTTTCCTTTGCCTTGCAGAAGCTATTTAGTCTGATGTAATCCCATTTATTTGTTTTTTCTTTGGTTTCCCTTGCCTGAATAGACATGGTAAAAGAAAAGATGTTGCTAAGACCAATGTCAAAGAGTGTACTGCCTATGTTTTCTTCTAGGAGTTTTATGGTTTTAGGTCTTACATTCAAATCTTTAACATTTTAAGTTAATGTTTGTGTATGGTGAAAGAGAGTGGTCTACTTTCATTCTTTTGCATTTGACTGTCCAGTTTTCCCAACAACATTTATTGAAAAGACTTTCCTTTCTCCATTCTATGTTCTAGGCTCCTTTGTCAAAGATTAGATGTCCATAGATGTGCAGTGTTATTTTTGGGCTTTCAATTCTGTTCCATTGATCTGTGTGTATGTTTTTGTGCCACTACCATGATGTTCTGTTTACTGTAGCTTTGGATCATATTTTGAAGTCAGGCATTGTGATGCCTCCAGCTTTGTTCTTTTTCTTAGGATTGCTTTGGCTATTTGGGGTCTTTTTTTCTTCCATATAAATTTTAGGATTCTTTGTTCTATTTCCATGAAAAATATCATGTGGATTCTGATGGAGATTGCATCGAGTCTGTAGATTGTTTTAGGTAGTAAGGACATTTTAACCATGTTTATCCTACCAATCCATGAGCACAGAATATCTTTCCATTTCTCTATATCTTCTTCAATTTCTTTCAATGTCGTATACTTTTCAATGTAGAAATCTTTCATCTCCTTGGTTAAGTTCATTGCTAGATATTTTGTTCTATTAATTGTGATTATAAATAGGATTCTAATCTTGACTTCTCTTTCTATTACTCTGTTCTTAGTTTATAGAAATATCACTGATTTTTGTAGGTTGATTTTGTACCCTGCAACTTTGTTGTAGTTTTTGATTATCTCTAACAGTTTTCTTGTGGATTCTTTAGGGTTTTCTATATGTAGAATCATATCATTCGCAAACAGTGACAGTTTCACTTCTTTCTTTCTGATTTGGATGCCATTTATTTCTTTCTCTTGCCTAATTGCTCTGGCCAAAACTTCCAGTACTATGTTGAACAGGAGTGGTGAGAGTGGGCACACTTATTTTGTTCCTGTTCTCAGAGGGATGGCTTTTTGTTTTTCCCCAGTTAATATGATGTTGGCTGTGGGTTTGTCATATTTGGATTTTATTATGTTGAGGTACTTTCCTTCTATCTCCATTTTATTGAGAGTTTTTATCATAAATGGATGTTGGATCTTGTCAAATATTTTCTCTGCATCTATTGAGATTGTCATGTGGTTTTTATTTTGTAGTTTGGTAGTGTGGTGTGTCACATTGTTTGATTTGCGGATGTTGAACCATCCCTGGTTCCTTGGTATAAATCCCAGTTGGTCATGGTGTATGATCTTTTTATTGTGTTGCTGTATTTGATTTGCCGATACTTTGTGGAGGACTTTTGCATCTATGCTCATCAGCATTATTGACCTGCAATTTTCCTTCTTTGTGTTGTCCTTGTCTGATTTTTGGTGTGAGGGTGATGTTGGCCTCATAGAATGAGTTAGGAAACATCTCATCATCTTCAATTTTTCAAAATAGTTTGAAAAGCATAGGTTTTAAATCTTGAGTGTTTGGTAAACTTCTCCAGAGAAGACATCTGGTCCTGAACTTTAGTTTTTTGGGAGGTCTTTGATTATTGCTTCAATCTTTTTACTTGTGATTAGTCTATTCAAATTCTGCATTTCTTCTTGACTCAGTTGTGGGAGATTGTATGAGTCTAAGAATTATTCCATTTCTTATAGCTTACCCAATTTGTTGGCATATAGTTTTTGTAGTAGTCTCTTGTAATCCTTTGTATTTCTGTGGTATCCATTGTAATTTCTCCTCTTTCACTTTTAATTTTGTGTAGTTGAGCCTTCTCTTTTTTTCTTAGTGAGTCTGGCTAAGGGTTTGTCCATTTTGCTTATCTTCTCAAAGAACTAGCTCTTATTTTCATTGATCCTTTCTATCGATTTTTTAGTTTATATTTCATTTATTTCTGCTCTAATTTTTATTTCCCTCCTTCTGCTGACTTTGGGCTTTGTTTGTTCTTTTTCTAGTTTTGTTATGGGTAGTTTAAAATACTTATTTGAGATTTTTATTGTTTGTTGAGGGGGTCTGTATTCCTTCTCAGTACCATCCCATAAGAGTTGGTACATTTTGTTTTTATTTCCAGTTGTCTCAAGGTATTTTTTGATTTCTCCTTTGGTCGCATCATTGATCCAATGATTGCTCAGTAGCATGTTGTTTAGTCCTCACATATTTGTCAGTCTTTTTCTTGTGGTTGATTTCTAGTTTCATAGTATTGTGGTCCAAAAAGATGCTTGATATGATTTCAATCTTCTTAAATTTCTTGTACTTGCCTTGTTTCCAAGCCTATGGTATATCTTTGAGAATGTTCCATGTGCACTTGAGAAGAATGTGTATTCTGCCATTTGGGGATAGAATGTTGTGTATACATCTACTAAGTCAATCTGGTCTAGCATGTCATTTAAGACCAGTGTTTCCTTGTAGACTTTCTTCTGGATGACCTATCCATTGATGTAAGTGGGGTATTTGAGTATCCTACTATTGTGTTGTTGTCAATTTCTCCATTTATATGTGTTGATAGTTGCTTTATATACCTTGGTGCTCCTGTGTTAGGTGCATATATATTCATAACTGTTATGTCCTCTTGGTAGAATGTCCATTTTATCATTACATAATGCCCTTCTTTGTCTCTCATTGTCTTTTTTTGTCTTGAAGTCTGCTTTATCTGATATAATTATGGCAGCAGCTGCTTTCTGTTGATTGTGATTTGCTTGGAGTATCATCTTCTTCTTTATCCCATTACTTGTTCTTCATATCCAGAATTTCTGTTTGGTTTTCTTTTTAGACCTTCAAGCTCTGTGTTGAAGTATTCCTTCTGCTCATTTATTTTATTAATGAGCTCTTTTAACTGTCTTCCTGAGTTTTCTTGTAACTCATTGAGTTTCTTTATGACAACTATTTTGAATTCTCTGTCATTTAGGTTGTAAATTTCTCTGAATTCATGATTGGTTTCTGGAGACTTGTTATTTTCCTTCTGCTTTGAAGGGTTACTGTAGTTCTTCATGGTATTTGATGAATTGATCCTTTACTGGTGCGTGGCATATAAGGCCACAGATTCCACCTACCACTGCTGTGGGAGGGAGGGGGGCTGGAGCTGTGTTTTCTGATCCTGCCCCATCTACTGGAAGTTGTACCAGAAGGGTTGCTCTACATTTGCCCACTGGCTGCAGCCAGTTGGTGGGCCACACATGCAGACAAGGCCTCTGTGCTCCACTGGTGAATCACTCTCATGCAGGCAGGACTGCTGTACTTGGCAGGGGACTGGCCAAGCTGGTGCTATAGGTGGTAGGGGAGGGTCACTTTCTTTCAAACATGGGCCAGTTCTGTGTACACAGGTAGTTTGGCTGAGCTGCTCTGCTCAGGGAGGGAGGGATCCCTTGCTGGTGGAGGTGGGATTCAGGCTCCCTAGTAGTCGTCCACTGGTTATACCTGGAGGGAGAGGGAGGATTGTCTTGTCACTGCTCCTCTTGTGGTTTCCACAGACACTGCAACTGGTGGATTCATCACATCTGAGTTGTTGGGAAAGACCTTATTCTCACTAAGCCTCTCAGGGCACACCAGTGGGGAATGGAGGGTGTCTAATTATTCCTTTGTAGTAGGAAGTCTAAGCTCCCTACATGGTCTCCAATGACACCATAGGGTCTAGGGAGCTTTTGTTACCATCTGGTAGGAATGAAAGTCCTGACTTCCCACTCACTTTCTTTGACACCACCCATGTAGGGGCACTGGGTTCCTTCCAATGCCTGGCAGAGATATTATTGTAGACAGCTGTTCATTCTTTGAAGGCAGGAGTGGGCAAAGCCATGGTTTTATCAGTGGTGTTTGGCTGGCATGAAGATCTAATTGACTAAATATTTTCTGTCTTTCTCTGCTACCCTTTCTTGGTCATTTGGCTAGAAAGGGCAGTTCTCTTGAGGTTCCTTCTTTTCTTTTGTCTGTATTTGCTGGGATTTCCAGATTGCTGGCTTCTACAGAAGCAGTCTGAGATTTCTGAGACAAAAAGAAAACCTAGGTAACTCCCTGCTGTGTCACTCCTGAGCTTCCTAGGCCATCTGCATTTTCCTCTTTACCTTTTAATGTCTTCCTATGTTTGCTTTTTTAAAACATAATATCCAATATTTTTAGCTATACTTAGCAGGAGGAATACGAAATACCACCTTGCTCCATCGTAAAGAGTACATTTACTCCCTTCCCTTATTATTTTTGTACAACATTTTAAACTTTTTCTATCATTTCAGCTAGTAAAAGTAGACACTAAGTAGGAAAGATAAATGACTATATTTAATCAGCCATGTTTGACTCTGAGTACCATTAGTAAATTCCCCAGTGTTATGTCATTCTTGCATTTCTGAGATAAAACTGTAATTGCTCATAGTATATTACTTTATTTCAATTTGTGCCTCATATATCAAGATAATTTTCATTATTATTAATTTTAAAGGCAATATTTGTCAGAAGTACTGTCATGTTTACCTGTTTCTTTCTATTTCTTCATTCTCACTCTTTTCTTCTCACTTAACTTCTCTCTTCTTGATTTCTTACCTTTCCATGAGACCCTGTAAGTGGTAAGCTCATTCATTTGTGTTTATTTGAAACATTTATTTTGTCCTTATTTTGTACTGCTATTTAGAATTATAGAATTCTAGGGTGCTAGGGTATCAAAATGGCAACAAAGGTTTAGAACCCAAGATGTCAGAAGTGAAACATACTTATAATATTGAATATTAAACATGACATGACTTGTCTAATGTCTTGACAGCTAACATTTTCTATTAGTAGTTTGATGATAGTGGCTTATTGCTTTCAGGCCTCCGTTTTGTTTTTTTTGAAAACTGATATCAATTACATTATTGTTTCTCTTTGTGTTTTTCCATGGATTTCTTTGAGCTTATCCTATTTGGAATCTACTCAGATTCATGGAAAGTGTGATGCTCTGCATATTTACCATGGAGAGCCTGGGTATGGATTTCCTTTTCTTCTTCTTACTTTTGTGAATATTCAATCTGAGAAGCCACGCATGTAATAAGTTCTAGAAAACATATCACTTATATTTCCTTTCCTGCTCTCCCTGACCCTCTCCTCTCTAATATCTCCTTTTTGAATTCTTAGGTTGGACATCAAGGTTCACCTTATTCATATCCTACAGTTAACACTGACTGTGAAATCCAAAATAGTCCATGTCATTTTCTCTCTGTGCTGCATTAGGAGTAATTTTCTTGATCTAATCTCTAGTTCATCAATAATTTGAATGTAAAATAGTATGTTTTACCATTTGACCTAGTATTCATTCAATACATAGTCATTAAGTAAATCCATGAGTTAATAAATTCTCCTAATTATCCATATATAAGCATCTCCCACTTCAGGTCAGTAACCTGTTCCTGAATTTTATATGTTTGGCTAAAACATCATAACCAGGAGCCTCTTTCCGATTATTTTTAAATGGTAGAGATTATACTATAGTACATATCCACCTGAAACCCCCAATTAATTATATGTAACTGTATGTAACTCTCAAATGAGGATGTAAAATACTTAGGACATCACTTCTAGTGCACCAAACAGTATAGTTTTTAACTAGCAGCTGCTTTGCACTCAGGAACATGACATCTCTCTGATACCCACCCCCCTTTTGATTCTTGACACTCTTTTCAAAACATCTCTATGTGATTCCAGTGTTGTGTCCACTGTGACTGGAATGTCACTCAATTTTACCACACATCATTTTGTTAAAAAATGTACTATGCTTGGAAAGATAAATATATTTTCCCATGCAAACAGCACCAGAAAAGCATTCTTTTAAGAGATAAGTATGCTGAGGTCTCCAGCTCCAGGCCAAAATCCCATGTGTGGAATTTCAGGCTGACCACAGGCAATCACAAAGCTCTACCTGGCAGGTCTCACAGGAGCTTCCTTCCTCACACCAGGCTTGGTGACAGCCAAGGCACTGCAGTCTCTTGAGGGAGCTGCAGTCCTGGACTCAGGCCCCTGCCCAGCCTGCCCTTATGTATACCTGCCTTCCTAGCCCAGGCACCTCCTTTTGGAGGTCTCTTTATTGCGCCCCTCAGCCAAGGTCTTCCCCTGGTGCTTCTCCTTCTTATCAGGGGTGAGGGAGGTTGAGGCCACTTTTCTCCACTCTGACTCGGGGCTCAGTATTTTTCCACTCCTGGTCTTCCCACTCTCTGTTGTCCTGCCTCTGGGTATAGAAAAATGTCAGGAACCTTTGGTTTGGGGCTCTTTTGGCAGAAAGATGATTGCACATCTGAGCTGATACATCTGGCCCTCACCTGGCACTGCTTTGGGTAAAACAAGAGAGAGGGCACTTCCTTTTGTTCTTCCTCTTGCTTCTGTGATCAAGTGCAGTTTGCGGTTCAAGGCTTGATGGTTACTTTCACTTTGACGTGTCTTAATCATCCGCTCTAAAAACTAGAAACTCAGCTCTTTCCAGCTCTGTTCAGCTCTTGACAAATATCCTATAAAGATAGGATATTAAAAACCAAGTGGCCTTCTACTAAGAAAACGCTAGCTGTTGAGACGTTATATAAGACACGTCATATTTAATAATATAAGTAAGTCTCATTTCTGACATCTTGGGTCCAAATTTTTGTTTCCATTTTGACACTTTCCTTCTGAAACATTTCAAGAAATGGAATTACTTACTCAAATGGTATGGATAATATTTAATAAGCTCTGTAAATGTTGCTAATTATTTTTCCAAAGGTTGTACAATTTGTGTCAGGTAAGCAGAGTATGACAGTGACCAATTCATAACACCCACATAGATGTTAGTTTCATTGTCTAATCTGTGAGCATTTGGTGAGTGAAAAACAGTAACAGATTTTTGGTGGTGTGGTTTTTTGGGTTTTTTTTGTTTTTGTTTTGTGCTGAGGAAGATTTGCCCTGAGCTAACATGCATGCTAATCTTCCCCTAGTTTTCAGTATGTGGGTTGCCAGCACAACATGGCCACTAACAAAGCAATGTAGGTCTGCACCCAGGAACCAAACCCAGGCCACTTAAGCAGAGGGTGCTGAATTTAACCACTAGTCCACTGGGGCTGGCCCCAGGTTTTCTTTTTAATGCAACATTTTTATTAACGTAAAATGACAGGAAACATTTCTAATTTTTCTTAAATTATCTAGTCATGTGCTTCCCCTAAGGGATACATCCACATACAATATTTATTTTAAAAAGTTTTAGATTCACAGAAAGATTGTGTATAGGGTACAGAAAGTTCCCATGTAAACCACACCATTTCACCTATTAACATATTACATACTAGGTGTATTTGTCACAATTAGTGAACCAATATTAATATGGTATATAAATCAAATCCATCTTTTACTCAGATTTTCTTAGTGTTATCAAATGTCTTTTTTCTGTCTCAGAAACCCATTCAGAAGACCACGTCATACTTAGTCGTCATGTCTCTGTAGACTATTCTTGGCTTTAATGGCAGGGATTGTTATATCTTGGAAAAATCATCCCTTTGTTATCATTTAATCCCTCTCTTTATCTCTGATAATTTTCCTTCTTCAGAAGTCTACTTTGTCTGAAATTACTACAGCTGCTCCCACTTTATTCTGAAGATTGTTAGCACAGGTGTCAGTTTCCTAGGGCTGCTGCAACAAATTACCACAAACTGGTGGTTTAAAATTTATTCTCTCACACTTCTGGAGACTAGAAATCTGAAATCAAGATGTAGGCATGGCTGTGCTCAATCTGACGGCTCAAGGGAAGAACTTTTCCTAGCCTCTTCCTGGCTCCTGGTGATTGCCAGCAATCCTTCACTTTCAGCTGCATCAGTTCAATCTCTGCCTCCATCTTCACATGGCCTTCTTCCTGTGTATTTGTGTGTCCTGTGTCTTCACATGTCCTTCTTATAAGGACACCAGTCTTGGAGTTAGGGTTTAATCTGCCCTAATACAATGCATCCTCATCTTAACTAATACATCTGCATAGAGCCTATTTCCAATCAAGGCCACATTCTGAGGTTCTATGTGGACGTGAATTTCAGGAGGACACTATTAGACTCAGCACAGCATGGTATATCTTTCCTCATCTTTTAACTTGTGATTCTATTTTTATAGTGGGTTTCTTGTAGACAACACATGGTTGGGTACTGTTTTTTTTAATCCAATCTGGATTTTTCTGTATTGGTATATTGGTATATAGTATAGTATTGATATATTTATACTAGTCTCATTTATAGCTATTATTTATATGGTTGGATTAATATCTATGATCTTTGTAACCATTTTCTGTTCAATGCATTTATTTTTTATCCCTATGTTTTCAGCATTTTATATGATTCCATCTAACTCCTTTCCTAACATAGCAATTACATTTATTTTAAAAATCTTTTTATGGGTTTCCTTAGAGTTTAGAACATATATTTTAACTAATCTAAATTCATCTCCAAACAACAATATACTACCTTGCAAATAATGCAGGTATCTTATAACTGAATATTCACAATTTCCTTATGACATTGCTGTCATTCCTGTCACTTATCCAAATGCTATAATCACTTAATACACTGTTACCATCACTACTTTAAAGAAATAATTATCTTTTAGATCAATTAAGGATAATAAAAATAAAATATTTTATTTTATCTTCATTTATAACTCTTCTGATGCTCTTCCTTTCTTCTTGTCATTCTGAATTTCTGATCTAGATAATTTTCCTTCTCCCTGAAGAACTTAGCTTCTAACGTTTCTGGCATGGCAGGTCTGCTGGTGATGAATTCTCTCAGTTTTTGTTTGCCTCAAAAATATTTACTTCTCCTTCATATTTGAAGGGCAATTTCACTGGATATAGAATTCTGGGCTGATTTTTTTCTTTCAGCATGTTAAATATTTTATTCCACTCTCTTGCTTGCATGATTTCTGACTAGAACTACACTGTAATTCTTAATCTTTCTCCTCTATAGCTAAGGTTTTTCCCCTTCTCTGGTTTCTTTCAAGATTTTCCTTTCGATTACGGTAGTTTGACTGTGATATGCCCAGGTGGAGTTTATCTTCTGGTTTTTTGGCATTTATCTGTTTTGGTGTTCTCTAAGCTTCTAGAATCTGTTGTTTGGTGTGTCTGTCACTAATTTTGGAATCTTCTCAGACATCTTCACTTCAAACATTTCTTCTGCTCTTTATTATCATTCTCTTTGCTTCTCAGTTTGAGAAGTTTCCATTGTCCTCCCTTCAAACTCATTGACTCTTTCTTTGGCCATGCCCAGGATACTAGTAAATCCATCAAAAGCATTCTGCAATTTTGTTCCTATGTTTTAGATTTCTAGTATTTCTTTTAGATTTTTTCTTAGAATTTCCATCTTTCTGCTTATAGTGTCCATCTGCTCTCACATATTTCTACTATTTCCATTAGAATTCTTGACATATTAATCATATTTTGTGTCCTTTCTGGTAAGTCCAACATCTGTCTCCTATCTGGGCCTGGTTCTGTTGCTTTTATTCTTACTTTTTGGCATTCCTTGTACTTTTTTATTGAAAGCTGGGCTTGTTTCAGGTAATAGGAACAGAAGTAACTAGGCGCAGGGGTGAGAATTTATGTTGATCTGGACAGAAGTTGGCTTGTATTTAATATGTGCTCTCACTGTAGGTAGGTGCCAGGCTTTCAAACCTCTCTAGTGTCTCTGTTTTTGTCTCCCCTTGTGATTTTGGGTTTCCTGTTTGCTCTTCCTTAGACAGAGTTTGTGTTTTTCAGATTTTTCCCCTGAAGTTCACTGTTCTTCTGTTGCAGCCCTGTTAACATGATGGCCAGGTGTAAGGGAAGGAAAGCATTCTATAATATCATGATTAATCTCAGTGTTTTACCAGGCTGTGCCTCTGGGCTTTGACCTTCACAATGAGGTTTTTTTTTCCCAGTGACAAAGCCTTTTATTTATTTTCCCACTGTTTGTGACACAAGAGAGCTAGAGGGGTCTGGTGGGATGCGTACCTTTCACCACCTGGGATAAGGCTTAGATAAAATCTTTTCCTTGGACAGTAGGCCTTCCTTTGTTAGAGAGGAGGCCGTGGGAGTAATTCATCACCGTTAATTCTCCCCTTGCCACCAGGGAATCTTCCTCAGACCTTCACTATGAGAACCGGGTGTTGTTTCTGGAGGTAAAACCCACAAAACTATAGGTCACCCCAAGACTGTGGTCCCCCAAGCAATCCCTCACTCTCAAGTATTCCATAAGTATTCCAGCAATCTGAAAGTCCCAACCAGTGTATGATTCCAGTGGCTTCTGCTCCTGTAAGCAGATCTCAGCTGTTTCTCCCTGTACTCTCCTTTATCTCCAGTTTTAGTGATGGTGGCTTGTCCTGCGACTTCAGTTCTATGATGGATCCAAAAGAAGCTGTTAACTTTCACTGTGTTCAGATTTTTCTTGTTATAAGGATGGCAGTGACTACTTCCAAGCTCCTTATATTTCGGGGCTAAAATTGAAAGTCTGAAATATATTTCTTAATTAAAAGCAATCTAAAAATTTGCTTATACTTGTCTAAAGATATCCTTCTGATATTTTTATATCTTAGTATAATCCCAAGTGAGCTCCTTAAATTATATATTTTTAATATAAGGCATTGATTCACTGACATTGATTGTTATGTCTTGGGGAATGGTAACCAAAATATTCTGTAACAATATGACTATTTTTAATGTTACCGTAGTAGTCATTATGCACCTTATGCCAGTGACCTAAGCATGGTCAAACTTTAAAATATGTCTCATTTTATTGGTAATTGAATGACAAGAAATGAAATGCAAAATGTTATATGTTAAAACCAATAATTAACCATGTAATAGATCCCCTCTTTTTTTATATAATCATTTCCTTTTTGCATAATCTTTTCCTTTAGTCTTTTTTTAATTATGCAAATTATAAATATCACTGTACAAAAATAATAAAGAACATAAAATCTCCCTTATTCCCAATGAACAGTAATACTGTTATCATTTTCACCATCAATAATCACCAGAAGGTGATAGACTAGCCCAAAAGGACTGGGCAGGGTTCTGCTCTGCTGTACACAGAGTCAGTAGGAGTCTGAATTGACTTGATGGCACTAACAACAATTGATAGATATAGAATTCATTTCCAATTTTTCTCTATAACAACATCATGATGTAGTTACTTCTAAAACATCACTTTCTTCTTGTCCACATGTCTCCTTGAAATGAAGTTTTAAAAATGGAATTACCAGTTCAAATGGCATACCTCTTGCTGAGGTTTCCAGAAAGTACTGACTCTTTTTCTCAGAGAATAGCTGACATATTTCTCTCTTTCAGACAGGAGGGAATGTGTCTTTTGCTCACCTCTGAACCAAAGAGATTACATTTTTTGTCAGTGTATATTCCATATATTATTTTAGGCAATATATGGACTTTAACTATAGTTTGAGAGTGTTTTTTTATTACTACTTTTATTGTTTATTTATTCACTTGTTATTACATGTTTATTATTTACACATTTATCCACGTGCTTATACTCTATTGTTCTTCATTTGTGAATTACTATTTGTTCATTTTTCTATTGATGTTTTTATTTTTTGATTGGTCTGTAGGAACCTTTTAAGACAATGAGATCTCTGTCATATATGCTTTACATAGTTTGTGGGATTGATGATTAACAGTTATTAAGTGCTTCCTGTGTGTCCAGCCCTGAGACAACTGCTCTTCCTGCAGTCTTCACCTCACTTAGACTATCCAGTAATGTGTAAAGGGGGCTGCATTTATAACACCCACGCTACCTACGAGCAACCTGAGGTTTGAAGAAGTGGATGCTGCTGGGCCACCATTGGGAACCCTGATGTTCCTCCTAATCACTGGATCACATCTTCTCAGACAACCAATATCTTAACTACTTATACACATATTCTCATCAGGCTCTTTGTCTGAAGAAAAGTAAATTTTTAACATTTATGAAAGGTAAAAATATGTCATGAATTTTTGCTAACCCAATATATATAATATACATACATCTCTCTCTTTAGTTGTGACCTCTCTCCTTCTTAGTCTATTTACTACCTTTACTATTTTTTAATTTGGATAATTGTATGCCTTATTTCCAAGTTCACTAATTATTTGTCTAAAAAATAAGCAACACGTAGATATCTTGGAAATAAGTAATCTGCAACACATTTTTGTAAAATAGGTCTACTTCTTCTTTTATTTCTCTAATGATGTTAATATAGTGTGTGCATAAAGTAAATAATAAAGATAAATATTGATGCAAGGAGAACTTGACAAATCCACAAAATTAGAGGGATATAATAATACTGTTCACTCAGAATAAGTATGAATATAGGAGATTTGAATAATAAATTTAAGTATCTTGGAGAAAATACAACATAATACGATTATATGTGTAAATATAACCAACACAATCTTTTCAAACACATACAGACCAGTCACAGAAATTGAGTATGTGTTATATAAAAGAAAAATGTCAAGAAATTTTTAAAAGTAGAAATTAATGTGCAGTAATTTAAACAATGTAATAAAATTCCAAATTAACAGCTAACGGATAGCCAAAATATCTCTTCACTTAAATATTAAGTCCCTAGGAGAAACTAAAACTAAAATAACCATGTATTTAGAAACAAGAGAATATCATAAAATTATGCCCCCCTCAGCTTCCACTTATATAGAAGTTGTTGCCTTAAATCAATTTATCAGAAAATAAGAAAGAATTAAACTTGAGAAGTAAATATTCAAGTCAATAAATTTTTTAAAAGAGAAACAAAATTAAACTAAATGAAGTAGAAGAAAGGACAAAAGGAAGGAAGGAAGGAAGAAGGAAGGAAGAAAGAAAGGCGGGAAGGACGGAACGAGGGAAAGTAGTTGAAAGTCAATATAAAAAAAAATATTTCCTAAACACTGCTAGAAAATGTAATGGAAAACAATGTCACTAATAATAACTATGAAAACTATAAAATTCCTTGGAATAAACTTACAGTGTTCTAACTTATATAAGGGAAAAGCTAAAGGGAATGATATAAAATAACATATACTATTCCTGACTAGGAAGATTCAGTAATATAAATATGTTAATTTCCCCCCATAGTTTATCCATGTCCTTACAGAAGAAAGGCTAGTTTTAAAAAACTTTTCACTATTACACACTGCTGAAACAAGCAACCTGTACACAAATCTTAGTGGATGAAAATTTCTCTAGAAATGGAATCACTGATTATGTGTATCTCCAAATTTACTAGTATCGGTGGCAAATTGCTTTCCAAAATGGTTGTAATCATTTGTATTCTCACTAGCTCTATCTAAGACTCCTCATTTCCCCACATCATTATCACTCTTGGCAAGTTATGTCAGAGTTATTAATTTCTATAAATATAATATCTATGAACTTGTAACACATTACTGTTCAATTTGCACTTTATTAGTAAAATTTAATGATTTTTATATGCTTATTGGCTATTAGGATTTTTTTTTAATTTATGGACTCATCCTTTATATCCATTGCCTGTTTTAACACAAAAGGAGTTTTAAAAATATATATATCCTGGACACTATTATTTATGTCTTACTAAAGGTTGTACATATCTTCTTCCAATTTAGGGCTTCTCATTTACATTTTTTATAATATTTTCATAGAAAAGTTAAAATTTTTACTATTAAATTTAAATTAATAGTAAATACTAATTAAATTAAATTAATTAAATATTAAATTCTAATTGATCTGTCTTTTCTTCTATAGTTTGTGCTTTTGTGTGTGTGTCTAGTTTAAGAAACTCATGTATCTTCTACCACTATCCTCAAGATATTCCCTTACGTTTCCTTCTACTTAAGACTTAGATAGAACTTTCTTTCCTCATTTTTATGTCCTTAGTCCATCTAGTTTTGTGTAAGGTGTGAGATAAAGATCCAGCTTTATTATTTTCCAGATGTGTAGCCAGTTGGCCTAGCATCATGTGTTAATCAGTCCAAACTTTCCTCTCTGATTTATAATTCCACCTCTCTCATGTTCCATATGTGTGTATTCTTGTCACTTCATTTTTAGGATTTCTGTTCTGGGCCATTGGCTAGTTTGACTTCCCTGTACCACATTTTTGTTTACCATAGCTTTGTTCTAACACCCAATATGGTTAGGATGGATCCTTACTTACTATACCTCTTCTTCATTTGTCTTATCTTTTTTTGATTCTGAACTTCTCAATATAAATTTTATTACCAGGTCAAGTTTCACAAAGAGCCCTGCTGAGTATCTAGAATTTCATTGAAATTTATAGATGATGTTGAAAAGAAAAGCCACTTTTATGATATTGCCATCTATGAACATAACATATCTCCCCATTTATTTAGGTCTTCCTTTATTCCTTTCAATAAAATTTTAATCTTTCCCCCCAAGTTCTTCATATTTGCTTACTACAAATATATTCCTCATTACCTTTGTAAAAAGGTGCTCCTCAGCACAAGATATGGTGGGGGTTTTTGTTACTATAAATTGTAACTTTTCTTAAAAATTGTATTTCTTAATAAATTCTTGCTGAAGAATTCGAATACTCTGGAACTAGACTCTCTGATTTGAATCCATGCTTTGCTATTACTCATGTGTGACGTTATATGTACACAATGATTATATGTGAAAAATGAGAGTTTTAATTCATGTTTTATGTCCTTTGATCCTTAATTTTTTTCTATTATTTTATTGTGTTAGTTAGAAACTCTACCATTCTATGAAATACAAAAGCTGATAGCAGGTATTAATTGCTTAATGGGAATGTGTCTAGTGCTTCAGTATTAACTATGATGTTAGTAGAGATATGTGATCCATTCCTGTTTAGGAATCTATCTCCTGTTACTAGATTGTAAATATTCTTTTTTTAATGAGCTAGTATTAAATTTTACAAAATATTTTAAAGATACTTTACTTTTTTCTTTAAAGCTAATTTTTACTGAGGTATAATTTACACACAGTAACACACCACAGCGTGAATTTTAAATTTTTGAGTTCTAGCTTTGTTATATTCCAATAAAGATCAGTGTACTTTGTTCTGGCTGGCTTCAGTGGATATATTTGATGCTTTCAGGACTTGCTTTTAAGCCTGTTTAATGATGGATCTAGGGTACAAATTCTTCTGGGTCTAGTTCAGCCCCATTACTAAGACATTATCTTTCTGGAGTCTACTGAGTATCTCATGTATTCAAGGAGTTTTCTCCACACTGGATATTGGAAATTCAAATGATTCTTGGCTGTGTGTGATCTCTGAGGATTGTTGGAATAACCTCAGAGATTGTTGGAGTAATTAATCTTTCCTGCAAATTTTTCTTTGCCTGGCCATGTAGAATTTTACCCTGTGCATGTGTGGAATGACATTCAACCAGACTCAAATGTACCCCTATCCACACATCTCTGAAGCTCTTTCTCTGTGTACCTGCCACTGCTCTGAGACTCTTGTCCCCAAATGATGGTAAGCTTAGACTATCAGAATTCAACTTCCTGCTCCTCAACTCAGCAAGGCTGCCAGACTCTCTTTGAATTACCCTTTCCTGCATCAAGTTCTGGAAATCATCTCCAGGTAGAAATTTGGGTGATCATAGAAGTCACCTTGTTTGCTTCTCCTCTCTCAGGGATCTCAGCTCTGAGCCCGTAAAGCCCCTAGGTGGAATACACAGACAAATTGCTGCTCAGCACAGCCCTGGCTGCTGCTGCATGGGAAATGCTTTGTCCATTCTTCCCGTACATCCCTGAGATGATACAGACCCAGTAACATAGGGAGACTCTAATTGTGGGATCACAAAACACCTTACTTTTTTTTTCTTGCTTTTTTACTCCCAAGATCCCCCCAGTATATAGTTGTATATTTTAGTTGTTGGTCTTTCTAGTTGTGGCATGTGGGACGCTGCCTCACCGTGGTCTTATGAGCAGTGCCATGTCCACGCCCAGGGTCCGAACCGGTGAAACCCTGGGCAGCCCAAGCAGAGCTTGTGAACTTAACCACACAGCCATGGGGCCGGCCCCAACACCTTACATTTTTGTGACTAGTTTCCTAATGCTCTTAAATATATGACCCTAAGCACAACTCCTATTTTCAAACTTTTTGGTGCAAAGTTTACAGTTGGACAGGCAGTGGGAAAAAGTCAGGTAGGAAAATTAGGATAATCACAAATTTTTTGCTTAATCTCAACAACATACGCATACAAACTTTCAAGTTAGGAGTGAGCAAACACTCCAAGGATAAAATGCATGCCTCTAAGTTGAGACTAGACATTCACCAGATCTTGTCATGGTTTGTTAGACACACACAAGCTGTGAATGGAGCAGAGGCTACTTTCCCGATGCCCCAGTGCCCTCGTTTGAGAATAACTGTTGGTGTTCTCATTCTATGATCTTGGCGATGTCAAACTGTCCCAAGTATGGTATTAAAAAAAAGATAAATGAGTCAGGAGCTACCTCATAATCATTTAATAAGAAAAGATCAAGGGACAAAGGGCATCACTGTGCTTTCCATTTTAACAGATATTTATAAGAAGCCTTGATAAATACAGGAGATCCCTCATTGGAGTCTGCCTGTGGTCAAATGGAGCACAAATATTGGTGGCACCTTTGCAGTATTAGTCATGTTGGTATAATTGCTGCTGAGCATGGAAGATGAAAGGAGCACTGGACAGGAAAAACTTAAAAACAAACTTCCCTTGGAAATCTGAGTATTTATAGCTACCATCCATAGCTTTATTATTCTCTCAATGTAACTAACTGTAAAAGCCAATATCAGATTTTGGCTCATTCAATCCAAACAATGTAATATAAAGTCATGTTATATTTCATTTCTGCTCTAAGCAAAATTAGATTGAATTGCAGCACAACAGATAAAAAAATTCACCCTTATGTTGTTCCATGTTGTACAACAGATACAAATATATCTGCAGAGCCAAAGATATATCACATAGAATGTGAGGTTTTGAAGGCAAAAAAAACTCTCAGTATCATCTCAGGATTTATTTAGATTTGCTCACTAGGAGCTCTGATTCTTTCAATATCCCACTTCAGTTCGAAGCTGCTCATTAACCATTCTGCTTACAGGGCTTAGTTAAACTCCTCTGACATTGGATTCTGTCCTAGGAGAATCTAGTTCGGTGATCACATCCTATGGAACTTGGCATGCACTGATCCCTCTGCCTGCTGTTGCTTGTATCCCAAGGACTGACCTTGGACTGCTCTGGCAATGGCACTCTTCCAGTGGCAGTGCTTTTGTGCATCCTGGTCACTGGCTCTCTTCTTGTCTATATCAATGGTTTCCACAGGAAGTCAGCAAGATGCTCTACTGCAGGGCGGAAATTAGAGGGCTTTTTTTGACATTTAAAAAATCTCATCTGCATTAATGTATTTTATAAAGAATATAATGCATATAATGGTTGTATTGAATTGTTTTTACTGTTAGTATGTGTGATCAAAAATGCTTGGTGACAACTGTTCTACCAAATTCTTTCCTTAATCCACATTCCCTGAACTTGCCGTGACAAGTGCTTGTCTGCTGCACAGTGGCCCTTGACAGTCTACAGAAACTGTTTTGAGTCCGTGATCTGCATCCTATTGCTGGGCATGCTCCGTGCCACATGGTGAGTAGCCCTTTTGGGGAACAAGCAAGTAGCTGAATGCCAAATTTCAGGGACCACAAGACGTGTATTGACACGTCACTCACTGGCAAACTCAGCCTCGACAAGGCAATAATTCAGGGAACATGAGAATTGACAATAACAGCAGTACCAGAAAAGGAAACTGAGCTCTCAGCTAGTTAGAGGTCAGGATCCTTCAACAACAGGGCACTACTGCCACCTGGAATAAGTCCAGAGCATTAAAATTCTGCAAGCATAAACAACACAGATCAGGGAGACACCTTCCACTTAGCATTTTCCATTTTATTTTTAAAGTAATTCCATCAGGGAATTTTGTGGAAGGATGATATTGAAGAAAAATTTTACTCTGTCTCTTTAATCTTTCATACATAATCACATATGAAAAAATAACAAGCAAATGTAGAACCCAGACCATTTTAACTGGAAAGAGCATACATCCATATGTCACTCAGATAAGGAAACAAGTTATGACTGGGTCCGTGTTTGTTAAAAATTGCTCAATGGTTTTTAAAATTACTTCAATTTAACTGGTACAAATTGGATGACAATTATCCACCTTCCAAATCAATAAAAAGATATTTAGTATCCAGGCCCATACATCACTCAGTAAAATACTTTTTAGTGTCCAAAATATAGTGACCAGCTTTGCACTGTCAGGTATGACTGACTAACTTTCAGGAGACCAATTTTCCTACTTACAACAAGCAGAAAAAAAATGGATAAAAATAGAAAACAATCTATACAAAGGTACCAGAGAGCTTTTAAGGTAGCCAGGACTTGAGAAGCGAAAATCATGGAAAGGAAACAAGTGCATTGAGGTGAACATGACCTTCTATATCATGTTTGTTCTTCTCCATCCTTTTACTGTGGTCCAACAGACTTCCCATTGCCAGCATGTGCATCTCCAAGCCTGATGACCTGTTTTTTTCCTGGAACCTCAGAATGTTGCTCTAAATAGTGGCAGGCTATACATGGGCAGGGGAGGAGAGTGTGTTACTGACACTAACTCCCTCCTAAAACAGCCCTTGAGAGTTGGTACAAAAACACTCCAGATCCCTAAACTACTGGGTACAATAAATCTGAGATATGTGTTTTGCACAATTTTACAAACTTTTCCTGAAGAATTCAGCCAAAGTTGTCCACTACGGTAACTGGCTTAATGACTTAACTTTTATTAGCTGATTTCCCTTCTCTGTATCATTTCCCCATGCCACTACCAGTGTTCCCTGTATCCCCCAAATAAATTACTTTTACTTTAATACTTAACTTAGGGTTTGAGGCAGCCCAATTGATGATTCATAAGCTGTGTGGGGACAGAGGCCATGAAGCTGAAGAGAAACCAGCTGTTAAGAGGCAGAGAAGCTGAAAAGAACTTTCAGATGTCTTACAGGGCTAATGAGATAAAAATTGAGGTTCACAGCTACAAAACAGTCAGTACCTGAGAGATCAAGATCCTGGAAAAAGGAGAAGCACAGAAAAGTGATTCCAAGAATTTGACCTGTTATTGCCCTAAGACATGTATCAATTCATAAGCAGCACAGGAGAAGCAAGAGGCAGAGAAGCTGAGCAAATAATAGATAATAACAGGCTGGAAGGCTAAAAAGAGCTACCAGCACTCTCCCTGTTCTGAGGAGACAAAAATTGGAGTTCAGAGCCAGCTCAGGTGGGGAGGCCCAAGTAAATACATTAGCCTTTCATTTGTGACCCTTGAGAATAACAAACTAAGAGAAAGGGTGACCCAGAAATAGAGTAAGGATAATGAAACTCAGTCACATGCCTGACTGAATTAAAATGATCTCCTCCTACCCTAGCTACTTGTAAGGAGCTAAAGAATATCCTTTCTGGTGGAAGAAATATCAAACAGAGTACTTGTGACATTTAATACACAATGTCAGGTAATAAACTTTATCCAGAGCTGTTCTGTCCAATATTTTAGCCACAAGTCACATGTGGTGATTTACATTTAAGTTTATTAAAAGTAAATAAAATTTAAAAATTACTTCCTCAGTCACACTACTCATAGTTTAAGTCCTCAAAACTACATACGGCTCATAGCTATCATGTCAGACAGTATACATATAAAATATTTCCATCTTCACAGAGAGTTATATTGTATAGTGATGATGCAGAGCTTTTACATTTTAAAACATGTCTGGAATTTAATCAAATTTAAAATGCATATCAAGATCTAGAACCAATAAAAAAATGAATACTAAAATATAACCTTATTGATCCATATATTGGAGTTATCAATTGAAGACTTTAACAAAACTTTGATTAATATGCTTAAGAAATAGATGACAAGATGGAGAAATACCTCAGAGAATCAAAATCTTTATAAGAAAATTAAATGGAAATTCTAGAACTGAAAAATATAATAACATGTTAAGAGTTCATCAAAGAGCAGATGAGATACAGCTGAAGACAGGAATCATTAACTGGAAGAAATGTTATTTGGAAATAGCCAGACCAAAACATGGAGAGAAAAAAAATGTATGGGAAAAGCAGAAAAGAGAATAAAAGACATAAGACAACAGTAAAAGGGTATACATAATTGTAATTAAACTCATAGAATGGGACAACAGATATAATGGTGTGAAAACAATATTTGTAGAGATGGCTGAGACATTTCTAATTGATAAGAAGAGACTAAGCCACATATTCACAAAAACTATGAAACCAAAGTGAGATAAACAAAAAGAAAACAGCACTTGAACACATCATAATAAAACTTTTAGAAATAAGAATCAAAGAAAAATACTTTAAACCCATGTTCAAAATGTAAAAATTAACTCCAAAGAGCAACAATAAGACTGACAGTAGACTTCTCAACAGAAAAAAGAAAACAAAGAAGATAATGAAATAACAACTTTAGAGTGATGAAAGAAAAATAGTTGACAACAAAGAATTCTCTACTCATTGAAAACATTCTTCACTTTTGAAGGTAAGATAAAGATATGTCAGACAGAAAACTTAGAGAAGTTGTTGCCAGAACACTTGCATTAAGAGATATACTAAACGAAATCCTTCCAGTAGACAGAATATAATTGTTGAGAGCAGCATGGTAATGTAGGATGGAATGAAGAGCTACATTAATGGTAAATATATAAGTAAATTTGAATTAATATTGAATGTATAAAACATACTACTTGCAATAACAGTAATGTAACAATAATAACTTGGGAGGTTAATAATGTGTGTAGAAATTAAATAAATGAGAATAATAATTGTATGGAAACTGGAAAATAATAATCCACATTAGACGCTAATAAGTAATGCCTATTGCAACTTCTATGGTAATCAATAAAAGAATAGTATAGCTAAAAATCTATTAGATTGGTAGCATCAAAAATTGAGATACTTGGGGCCAGCGTGGTGGTGCAGCAGTTCAGTTTGTGTATTCTGCTTCAGTGGCCCGGGGTTCACCAGTTTGGATCCCAGGCATGGACCCATGCACAGCTTATCAAGTATGCTGTGGCAAGCATCCCACATATAAAGTAGAGAAAGATGGGCATGGATGTTAGCTCAGGGCCAATCTTCCTCAACAAAAAGAGGAGGATTGCTGGTGGATATTAGCTCAGGGCTAGTCTTCCTCAAAAATAAATTGAGATACTTAAGGACAAATCTAACCAGATACGAACAAGGTCTGTATGAGGAAAACTACAACTCTGATGAAAAAAATCAAAAAAGATATAAGTAAAAGGAGGGATAGTCTATGTACACAAATAGGAAAACTCAATATTGTCAAGATGTCAGTTCTTCCCAACTTCATCTATAGATTCAATGAAATCCCAACAAAATTTCAGAAAATTATTTTGTTGGTATTGAAAAACTGATTCTGAATTTTTTTTGCTATTGAGTTGTATGAGTTCTTCATACATTTTGGATATTAATCCCTTATCAGATATATGATTTGCATATATTTTCTTTAATTCAGTAGGTTGCCTTTTAATATTGTTGATGATTTCCTGTGCTGTGCAGAAGCTTTTTAGTTTGATGTAGTTCTACTTGTTTATTTTTGCTTTTGTTGCCTTTTCTTTTAGAGTCAGATCCAAAAGATCATTGCCAAGATCGATCTTAAGGAGCTTACTGCCCATGTTTTCTTCTAGAAATTTTATGGCTTAGGTCTCACATTCAAGTCTTTAATCAATTTTGAGTTAATTTGCATGTGTGGTATAAGATAGTGGTCCAGTTTCATTCTTTTATATACTGTCCAGTTTTCCCAGCACCATTTATTGTGGAGACTGTCCTTTCTCCATTGTATATTCTTAGCTCATTTGTTGTAAATTAACTGACCATATATACTTGGGTTTATTTTTGGGCTCTCTAATCTGTTTCATAGATCTATGTATGCATTTTCATGCCAACACCATACTGTCTTGATTACCACAGCTTTGAAATCAGGGAATATGATGCCTCCAGCTTTGTTCTTCTTCCTAAAGATTGCTTTGTCTATTTGGAATGTTTTGTAGTTCCATACAAATTTTAGCATTGTTTGTTCTATTTCTATGAAAAATGTCATTGGAATTTTGATAGATATTGCCCTGAATCTGTGGATTGCTTTGGGTATTATGGCCATTTTAACAATATCAAATCTTCCAATCCATGAGCACAGAATATCTTGCCATTTGTTTGTATTTTCTTCAACTTCTCTCAAGTAATGTTTTCAGTATACAGATCTTTCACCTTCTGGTTAAATTTATTCCTAGGTATTTTATTCTTTTTGATGAAATTGTAAATGAGATTGTTTCCTTAATTTCTCTTTCTGATAGTTTGTTATTAGTGTGTAGATGCAACAGATTTTTGTGTACTGATTTTGTATTCTGCAACATTACTGAATTTATTTATTAGTTCTAAGAGTTTTCTGATGGAGTCTTTAGGATTTTTTATAGGTAATACTATGTCATCTGCAAATAGTGACAGTTTTACTTCCTTCTTTCCAATTTGGATGCTTTTTATTTCTTTTTATAGCCTAATTACTGTGGCTAGGACTTCCAATACTATGTTGAAGGAAAGTGGCAAGAACGGGCATCCACGTCTTGTTACTGATATTAGAGGAAAAGCTTTCAGCTTTTCAATTTAGAGCATTTCTTGATAATTACATGCTAAGTTTCAATTGTCAAATGACATGGACATGAAAAATGGTCTGAAAGTGTCATGAAAATAATGTGCTCAGTGATGAGAGGGTCTTGGTCATCCCACCAGGCATGCTATCTGGCCCAGAAGACATGGTAGCTGAGGCTGCCCAGAATGGTAGTGTGGGGCATGGATGAGATGCTTATCAATCATGGCCTTTGGAAGAACTGCAGCAGTGTGGACTATGCCAGAAACCTCTTCTGGTAAGCTTCCTAAGAAATTATGACCAATAAAAATCCTTGAAAAACTGTGTCTAGCTAGCATGAACTTAATGTGAGAAGAAAATGGATCTTCATGGTGCAAAGCATGGATTACAGCATATGCTATTGATACTAGACTTCTTTTGTTATTTCCCAGATGCAATGTTGTCTATTAATCACTCAAACCTGCACCATTTTTCAGAACATTGCCCAGGTGCTGCCTCACCTGGAAATGCGTGGGAAATCATGCCTGTCCCCCAAGGACAGTCCTTTGCTAAAGTCCTTTGATGCAGGTGTATAACCACTAGCTTCTAGATGGACAGCCTCTGTTCTATAATTGATGTTACAGTACCCACGGGATCAGGTAGAGGCTAGAGATCTCAACAACAGTTTTTGTATCTTCTTTACCTCCTACATCTTACTTATTAATCACTCACACATGTTTTTCTTTCCTGATGGCACTCCTTCAATAAATCACTGGCAAAAGAATGTCTTCTTGAGAAGCATCTTTCTTCTAGAGAACCCAACCAGAGACAGATGTTGATAAAGGTCATGACATTGGTGACCTTTGCTGAGGAGAAGAGAGTGACTGGGGCAGGATGTTCTCTAATGTTCTATTTCCCAATCTGATGGGTGATTACAAGGTTGTGTTCACTTGTGAATATTTATGCTTTATACTTATGACTTATGCAAACTTCTGTACAAATTACATAGAAATTAAAAAGTGTTTAAATGAAGTACTCTTTCACCATACAATTCTGCTTTTAAGAATTTGTCCTGAGGAAATATTTGATTGTGTAAATAAAATTATATGTACCCAATATATAATAAACTAAAATAATATTTAATAATAAATCTTTACTTTAACCAAAAATATAGAACAACTACTCTAGTTCAAATTACAGTACTTAGAATCTGGATATATGGAAAGAAGGAAAAAAGGAATGAAGGAACAAATTATGAGCCCTTTACATAGAAAAGCTTTAAACGCAAAGAAACAGTGGGCCCAGACGAAGACGGACTTCTTCTGGGATGCTGATTGAGTTTGAAGGTTGGAGGTGGTTGGGATCTAGAGAAGTTTTAACACTTAAGTTATGTTGTAGCTGAATTGTTGAAGATAAACAAGAACTGTTCAGAGATTAGTTTCCATTATATATGTGTCTTGAAAAGATCTACTGCAAAATTTTGTTGTTGGGCCCTTTTTTTTCTAAGAGAACATCATCTGGAGAACATGCTTTTATACACACAAAATTGCTAGATAGGGATTTTTTCGCCAGGAAGTGGGGAGCAATCTAAAAGCATGATGATGAAATTAATATGTTTTATTTTCTAAATTCTGCATCTGAATAGCTGTGTGATCTTAGACAAGCCTAACCTTTCCGGGCTGCCTTTCCAAACATGTAAAATGATGATGTCTGAAATTCCTTCCAGTGCTAAAATGCTCTGTTTTTAACTTGGAAGCACATAGTCCTAGAATTAGATGCTCGATTAGTATTAAATAAAAATTTTATTTAAAATTATAGCAAAATTACATGAGATAAATTAATGTGATACTATTTCACTATTATTATTTAGTTTCTCTATATGCTTTACAATAATTTTGGTAGATATTTCGAACACAAAATACATCAAATAAGTTATAAGCTCATATTAGAAAGACTATTAATACTTGTATCATTAGCAAAAGGTAGAAGCCTTAACAGATCAATTGAAGATATCATGGACTCACCGAGTTTCATAAATGGTGTAAAGTTTTCTGTGTTCTTTGACTGCATTCCTGAAAAAAAAATAAAAGAAGGATAAAATATAAGCTTCAAATATATTGCTATGATCTGAAATTCCTTCGATAAGCATGTTTTCAAATTGCAACTATTTGTTGAAATACGTCCATTAGCTTTTTGTGAAATTCAAGAAATACTATTTAAAGAAATATGCATACATTTAGAAAAGTAATACACATCACATTAGATAAGCTTAGGCTTTGGTTGCTGCTCTGATAGTAGCTGGAACTACTGAAGCACAGCTTAAATTTTAGTGAAGAAGACAGAAAAAAACAGTTAAAAAATAGGATAATTTCAAACAGTGGTATGTGCAGTGATAAATAAAACAAGGTAACATAAGAGAAAATGACTTGAGAGAAGCTGTATTAAATAGGATGGCAAGAAAAGCTTATTCTAGGAAACGAATTTTTAATTAAAATCTAAATCATGGAAGAAGTTAACCATGAGAATTGCAGGTAATAGAAGCAATATAAAGTTCAAAGTTTCTAAGATGAAAATGAGCCTGATGTGTTTGAGAAAAGTCATCATCTTCTTTGTCATCATCATCATCATCACCATCATCACCATCCAATGGTGAGAAAAATAATAGGTATATGTTGATTACTGTGTACAAGGCACTGTATTTCACATATGAAAGAGATATTTAAAAGAAAAATAATTGAAGTAAACCAATGGAGGTGAAATCCATAATTCAATGAAAACTGACAATGAAAAACAATGTAACAGTGATGTGGGAGGAGCAGAAAACCTAAGGCCTGGTCTTTAACCTTCCTCTGATCCGTCACCAGCCTAGTGAGCTGCCACCTCAGCAGAACATGAGCTCACAGACAAAATCACTGGACATCTGAGAAGTACATTCAGAATCAAGAAGAAAAAGCTACACAACATTTTCCATGTGCTATGGAATTATTGAAAAAGATGGAGCAAGAAAATAAAATAAACAAAATAAATATCTCAAAAAGGCAAGAGAACAATAGCAGCACGGAAAAGGAAAAAGATATAAAAAAGAATCTGGTAGGCTCTTAGCTAACAAATATATAACAGTTTTCAGAAAGAATATGTTTACAAGGATATAAAGGGGCTGGCCCATTGGTGTAATGGTTAAGTTCACGTGCCATGCTCCAGTGGCCCAGGGTTCGCAGGTTCGGATCCTGAGCATGGACATATGCAATGCTCATCAAGTCATGCGGTGGCAGTGTCTCACATATAAAATAGAGGAAGATTGGCACAGATTTTTAGCCCAGAAACAATCTTCCTCACCAATAAATAAATAAATAAATAAAGGGATAAATAAAATTTACATGACTGAAGAAAAAAATTAGTGAGTTGGAAGGTCATATTGAAGAACTGTCAAAGGCAGGATTAAAGGATAAGGGAATAATAGGGAAAGGAGTAGCAAACAGAAATGGAATATGTAAGTACAGGTGCCAAACTCTGGATAATAGCAGGTACCAGAGGTGGAGGGAAATAAATCAGGAAATAAATTATTTGATAAAATGAGAACAAATTTCCTAGAATTAAATAAGAAATATTTTAGACTAAATAGGAGAAATCCCACTGGGTTTTTAGAATTACCAGAAAGCCATCATATTCTAATCTAGACAGTATGGTATTAGTGAAGGGGTAGACACATAGATCAACTGAACAGAATAGAAACTCCCGAAATATACAGAAAAAAAACAAAATCTGGTCAAACGATTGTTGACCAAGGACAAGCTTTTCGGCAAATGGTGTTGGATATTCAACTGGATATTCATATGCAAAATTAAATTTCCACCTAAACCTCATATCTTATACCAAAAAAAAAACTATATCAACATTAATCATATATCTAAGATTTTTGATTTTAGAAACTTTTAGGAAAAAACATAGGAAAAAATCTTCACAACCTAACATTAGGCAAAGACTTCTTAAACATGGCACCAAAAGCACAATCCATTATACAATGGACAACTGTGCTTAACAAAAATTTAAAACAGTAGTTCAACAAATGAAATGTTTAAGAAAGTGAAATGACAAACTACTCATTGGCAGAAAATATTTTCAAATCACATGTATGACAAAGAACTTCAATCCAGAATATATAAAGAACTCTCAAATTTTAGCAGTAATAAATCAAAAAACTCTATTAATATTGAGGAAAAGACATGAACAGACACTTCAGCAAGTAGTGTCCACAGATGACACACAAAAAGATGTGCAACAAAATTAGTCATTGGAGAAATGCAAATTAAAATTATATTGTGATGTCACTATCCAACAATCAGAAACTCTAAGATAAAAAAGAAACTACTGATGATGAAGAGCAACTGGGTCTATCATACATTACAGTGACTATGCAAAATGCTATAGCTACGGTGCAAAAAAGTTGGGCAGTTTCTTATGAAGTTAAAGATACACTTACTATATAATCAGCAATCCCACTTTTGGGTATTTACTCTACAGAAATAAGTGTATTTTTACACAGAACACATTGATAGTAGCTCTATTCATAAACAACAAAATCTGGCATCAACTCATTTTTTCAACAAGTGAATGAACAAACTAGGCTACATTCATTCCATGGTATACTACTCAGCAATAACAAAAGGAGAAAGCTATTGATACACAAAACAACTTTGATGAATCTGAAAATCACTCTGCTGAGTAAAAGATGCAAGCCTATTTTTTTTTTTTTTTTGGTGAGGAAGATTGGCCCTGAGATATCATTTGGCCAATCTTCCTCTATTTTATACATGGGATGTTGCCACAGCATGGCTTGATGATCCAAACCCATGAACCCCAGGCCACTAAAGAAGAGCAAGCAAACTTAACCACTACACCACCGGGCTGACCCAAATTTTATACAATACATGACTTCATTTCCACAACATCCTCAGAAACAGAAAACTATAGTAATTGAGATCAAATCAGTAGTTCCTGGGAATCAGAGATGGAGAATAGCACAGGAATTTTGGGTAGTGTATTAGTCTGCTCAGCCTGCCATAACAAAATACCACAGACTATGTGGCATAAACAACATAAATTTATGTTCTCACAGTTTTCAGGGCTAGAAGTACTAAGCCAAGGTCCAGTAGGCTCAGTTTCTGGTGAGGGATCTCTTCTTGGCTTGCCAACAGTCACTTCTCACCATGTCCTCACATAGCCTTTCCTCAGTGGTATTTCTTCTTACAAGAACGATAATCCTATCAGATCAAGGTCCCACCTTTAGGAACACGTTTAACCTTAATTGCTTCCTTAGAGGTCACATCTTCAAATACAGATGCACTGGGGGGTGAGGTCTCCACATATGAACTTTGGGGACACACAGATATTTAGTCGATAACATTCTACCCCTGGCACCTCCAAATTCATTTACTTCTGTCATCCAAAACACATTCATTCCATCCAACTGCCTCCAAAGCCTTAACTCATCCTAGCATCAACTCCAAAGTCCAGCCTCATCCAAATTAGAGATGAGTGAAACTTGAGATACAGTTCATCCCAAGGTAAAATTCCTCTTCAGCTGTGAATCTGTGAAACCTGAGAAATTACGTGCTTCCAAAATGTAATGGTGGAATAGGCACAGATAGACATTGTCATTCAAAAAGGAAGAAAACAGAAGGCAGGAGGGGTGATGGGTCATAAGTAAGTCCAAAATCCAGCAAGACAAATTCCATTAGGACTTTTTTTCCCAGATTATTTCTTAAGTTTAGGCATTTTCTTTCCAATAAGCTTACATAACAATCTATATTTTAAGCTATTCATTAACACTTTTAGAAATTAATTATTTTTTAAATTTTTTTTAATTGCAGTAATATTGGATTATAACATTATATAGCTTTCGGATGTACATCATAATATATTTCAAATTCTGTGTAGATTACATCATGTTCACCACCCAAAAAATAATTATAGACCATCCCCTCACATGTGAGGCTAATCACCCCTTTTGGCATCCCCCTACTTCCCTTGTGGTAGCCACCAATCCAATCTCCATTGCTATGTGTTTGTTTGTCGTTTTTATCTTCTACTTATGAGTGAGATCATATGGTATTTGACTTTCTCCCTCTGACTAATTTCACTCAGCATAATACCCTCAAGGACCGTCCATGTTGTCACAAATGGCCATATTTCATCATTTCTTATGGCTGAGTAGTATTCCATTGTGTATAAATACCACATCTTCTTTATCCATTCGTCCCTTGATGGACACCTAGGTTGCTTCCAAGTCTTGGCGATTGTGAATAAGGCTGCAATGAACATAGGGGTGCAGGTATCTTTATGCATTTGTTTTCAAGTTCTTTGGATAAATACTCAACAGTATGGATAGCTGGATCATATGGTAGATCAATTCTTAATTTTCTGAGGATATTCCATACTGCTTTCCATAGTGGCTGCACCAGTTTTCACTCCCACCAGCAGTGTACAAGGGTTCCCTTCCCTCCACATCCTCTCCAACATTTGTTGTTTCCTGCCTTGTTAATTATAGCCATTCTGACCGGAGTGAGGTGATGTCTCAGTGTAGTTTTGATTTGAATTTCCCTGATAGCTAATAATATTGAGCATCTTTTCATAAGCCTGTTGGCAATCCATATATCTTCTTTGGAGAAATCTCTGTTCAGATCTTTTTCCCGTTGTTTAATTGGATTGTTGAGGTTTTGGTGGTTGAGCTGTGTGAGTTCTTTGTCTATTTTGGATATTAACCCCTTATCTGATATATAGTTTGCAAATATCTTCTCCCAATTGTTAGGTTGCCTTTTCGTTATGTTGATGGTTTCCTTTGCTGTGCAGAAGCTTTTTAGTTTGATGTATTCCCATTTGTTCATTTTTTCTTTTGTTTCCCTTGCCCTGTGAGACATGGTACTTGAAAATATCATGCTAAGACTGATGTCAAGGAGCATACTGCCTATGTTTTCTTCTAGAAGTTTCATCATTTTGGGTCTTACATTCAAGTCATTAATACATTTTGAGTTGATTTTTTATTTTTGAGGAAGATTAGCCCTGAGCTAACTGCTGCCAATCCTTTTCTTTTTGCTGAGGAAGACTGACCCTGAGGTTACATTCATGCCCACCTTCCTCTACTTTATATGTGGCACACCTACCACAGCATGGCTTGACAAGCAGTGCTATGTCTGCACCCGGGATCTGAACCAGTGAACCCCAGGCTGTCAAAGCAGAACTTGCACACTTAACTGCTGTGTCACCCGGCCGACACCTTGAGTTGATTTCTGTGCACAGTGTAAGGTAATGGTCTACTTTCATTCTTTTGCATGTGACTGTCCAGTTTTACCAACACCATTTATTGAAGAGACTTTCCTTTCTCCATTGTATGCTCTTGGCTCCCTTGTCGAATATTAGCTGTCCATAAATGTGTGGGTTTACTTCTGGGCTCTCGATTCTGTTCCATTGATCTGTGTGTCTGTTTTTATGACACTACCATGCTGTTTTGCTTACTATGGCTTTGTAGTGTATTTTGATCTCCAGGAGTGTGATACCTCCAGCTCTGTTCTTTTTTCTCAGGAATCCTTTGGCTATTCGGACTCTTTTGTTGTTCCATATAAATTTTAGGATTCTTTGTTCTATTTCTGTGAAAATGTTGGAACTTTGATAGGGATTGCATTGAATCTATAGATTGCTTTAGGAAGTATGGACATTTTAACAATGTTAATTCTTCCAATCCAAGAACATGGAATATCTTTCCATTTCTTTGTATCTTCTTCGATTTCTTTCAACAATGTTTTATAGTTTTCAGTGTACAGATCTTTCACCTCTTTGGTTAAGTTTATTCCTGGGTGTTTTATTCTTTTTGTTGCAATTGTAAAAGGGATTGTATTCTTAATTTCTCTTTTTGCTACTTCGTTGTTAGTGTATAGAAATGCAATCAATATTTGTACGTTGATTTTGTATCCCAAGACTTGACTGTATTCCTTTATTGTTTCTAAAAGTTTTTTAGTGGATTCTTTAGGATCTTCTAGATATAAAATCATGTCATCTGCAATGAGTGACAGTTTCATTTCTTCTTTTCCACTGTGGATCCCTTTTATTTCTTTTTCTTGCCTGATTGTTCTGGCTAGGACTTCCAATACTATTTTAAATAAAAGCGCTGACAGTGGGCATCCTTGTGAGGTTCCTGTTCTTAGAGGGATAGCTTTTGGTTTTTCTATGTTGAGAATGATATTTGCTGTGGGTTTGTCATGTATGGCATTTATTATTTTGAGGTATTTTCCTTCTATACCCATTTTATTTAGAGTTTTTATCATAAATAGATGCTGTATCTTGTCAAATGCTTTCTCTGCATCTATTGAGATGATCATGTGATTTTTATTCTTCATTTTGTTAATGTGATGTATCACATTGATAGATTTGCAGAAGTTGAACCATCCCTGTATCCCTGGAATGAATCCCACTTGATCATGATGTGTGGTCTTTTTAATGTATTGTTGTATTCAATTTGCTAGTATTTTGTTGAGGATTTCTGCATCAATGTTCATCAGTGACATTGGCCTGTAATTTTCTTTTTTTGTGTTGTCCTTGTCTGGTTTTAGTATCAAGATAATGTTGGCTTCATAGAATGAGTTAGGAAGACTTGCCTCCTCTTTGGTTTTTTGGAAGAGTTTGAGAAGGATAAGTATTAAGTCTTCTTTGAATGTTTGGTAGAATTCACCAAGGAAGCCATCTGGTCCTGGACTTGTATTTTTTGGGAGGTTTTTGATTGCTGTTTCAATCTCCTTACTGGTGATTGATCTATTGATCTACTTCTTCTTGGTCCAGTTTTGGAAGGTTGTATCTTCTAAGAATTTATCCATTTCTTCTAGGTTATCCAATTTGTTGGCATATAGCTTTTCATAGTATTGTCTTATTATCTTTCGTATTTATGAGGTGTCCATTGTAATTTCTCCTCTTCCATTTCTGATTTTATTATTTGAGCCTTCTCTCAATTTTTCCGGGTCAGTGTAGCTAAGGGTTTGTCAGTTTTGTTTGTCTTTTCAAAGAACCAGCTCTTGGTTTCATTAATTCTTTCTGTTGTTATTTTTAGTCTCTATTTTGTTTATTTCTACTCTGATTTTTATTATTTCCCTCCTAATGCTGATTTTGGGCTTTGTTTGTTGTTCTTTTTCCAGTACCTTTAGATGCACTTTTTGATTGTCTATTTAGGATTTTTCTTCTTTTTTGAGGTAGGCCTGAATTGCTATAAACTTCCCTCTTAGAACTGCTTTTGCTGTATCCCATAGATGTTGGCATGTAGTATTGTCATTTTTCATTTTCTCCATGAATTTTTTTATTTCTCCTTTGATTTCCTCATTGGCCCAATTATTGTTCAGTAGCATTTTGTTTAATCTCCATATTTTTGTGGCTTTTCTGGTTTTCTTCCTGTAGTTGATTTCTAGTTTCATATCTTTTTGGTCAAAAAAGATGCATGGTATTATTTCGATCATCTTAAACTTATTGAGACTTGTTTTGTGCCCTAATATGTGATCAATCCTGGAGAATGTTCTATGTGCATTTGAAAAGAATGTGTATTCTGTGGTTTTTGGCTGGAATGTTCTATATATATCTACTAAGTCCATCTGGTCTAATGTGTCCTTTAAGGCCAGTGTTTCCTTATTGATCTTCTGTTTGGATGATCTATCCATTGGTGTAAGTGGAGTGTTAAATTCCCCTACAATTATTTTGTTACTGTCTATTTATCCTTTTCTGTCTGTTAATAATTCTTTTACATATTTAGGTGATCCTATGTTGGTCGCATAGATATTTACAAGTGTTATATTTTCTTGTTGGATTGTTCCCTTTATCATTATGTAGTACCTGTCTTTGTCTCTTGTTACAGTTTTTACTTTAAAATCTAATTTTGTTTGATATAAGTATTGCTACCTCCGCTTTCTTTTCTTTGCCATTTGCATAGAATATCTTTTACCAGTCTTTCACTTTCAGTTTGTGAGTGTCTTTAGGTCTGAAGTGTGTCTCTTGTATGCAGACTATACGTGGGTCCAGTTTTTTATCCAATTGGCCACCCTATGGCATTTGATTGGAGCAGTTAGTCCATTGATGTTTAAAGTAGCATTTAGTCCATTGATGTTTAAATAAGTAAATATGTATTTATTGCCATTTTGTTACTTTTTCCCTGCGTGTTTTAGTACTTCTTCTCTGTTTCTTTCTTTTTCTCTTGCTCTCTTCCCTTGTCGTTTGATGGCTATCTTTAGTAATATGTTTGATTCTTTTTTCTTACTTTTTTCTTACTTATTGTAAGTTTCTAGTTTGTGATTACCATGAGGATCCTATGTAACATTCTATGTATATAACAGTCTGTATCTAGTTGGTAGACTCTTTAGCTTGAACTCTTTCTAAAAGCTCTACTTTTTCACTCCCCTCCTCCACATTTTATGTTTTTCAAATCATATATAGTCTCTCGTTTAGTGTGTGTCTATCCGTTACCCTCTTATCATTGAAATAGGTGACTTTAGTACATTTGCCTTTTAACCTTCATATTATCTTCACAGGTAGTTGATCTGCTACCTTTACTATATTTTTATCTTTACAAGTGATTTTATTCCCTGGGTTTTTTTAAAAATTTTTTTCTCTCTATTTGTGTTCATCACTTTCCCTCTGAAATAAGTCCCTTCAGCATTTCTTGCAGAACTGGTTTCTTGCTGATAAACTCCTTTAATTTTTGCTTGTTTAGGAAGTTCTTTATCTCTCCTTCCATTCTGAATGACAGCCTTGATGGATAGAGTATTATTGGCTGTAGGTTTTTTCCTTTTAGCACTTTGCATATGTCATGCCAGGCTCTTCTCGCCTGTAGGGTCTCGGCTGAGAAGTCTGCTAATAGACTTATGGGCTTCTCTTTATATGTCACTTGTGGCCTTTCTCTTGCTGCTTTTAGGATTCTCTATTTATCTTTAGTTTTGGACCTTTTAATTATAATGTGTCTTGGTGTGGGCCTCTTTGGGCTTATCCTGTTTTGAGCTCTCTTTGCTTCCTGTACTTGGATGTCGGTTTCCTTCCTTGAGTTAGGAAAATTTTCAGCTATTATTTCTTCAAATAAATTTTCTGCCCCTTTGTCTTTCTCTTATTCTTCTGGAACACCTATAATCTGAATGTTAGCGTGCTTGATATTGTCCCAGAGTTCCCTTAGACTGTTCTCATTCAGTCTAATTCTTCTTTTGTTTTTCTCTTCAGCTTGGGTGATTTCCTCTAGTCTTTCATCTAGCTCACCGATCCTTTCTTCTGCATCCTCTACTCTGCTATTGAGTCCCTCTAGTGAATTTTTCATTTCCGGTATTGTACTCTTCATTTCTGATTGGCTCTTTTTTATATCTTCCAGTTCTTTGCTGTGTTCATCCAGTCTTCTCCCAATATCTGTGAGCATCTTTATGATATTTTGTTTGAACTCTTTGTTGAGTAGGTTGCTTGTTTCTGTTTCATTTAGTCCTTTTCCTGGAGTTTTGTCCTGTTCCCTTGCTTGGAATGTATTCCTTTGTCTCCTCCTTATGCCTCTTTCTCTGTGCTTATTTCTATGTATTAGGTGAGTTGGCTATGTCTCCTGATCTTGGAGAAGTGGCCTTATGTAAGAGATGCCTTTTGAGGACCAGTAGTGTGCTTCCCTCTTGTCATCAGTCAAAGTGATCCAGGAGTGACCACTTTGTGGGCTGCTTGTGTCTTTCTGCTGTGGCAGGGTTGCACTTACTGCAGGTACCCAGGGAGTCTAGTCTTTCCTTCCCTGGCCAGCAGTTTCTAAATCCAGTTTGAGGAGCCTCAGCACCATTGGCTACAAAGTCTATCAGCACACTGCTATTGCAGTTTTCCTCTTAATTGGATTGGTACCCAGTATAGCTGGTTGCTAGGCTCAGGGGCTTACTGTTGCAATAGGCCTCAGGCCTACATGGCTGTTGTCAATTCTCTTAGGAGTGCAACTGAGTGGGGCTGGCCGTAGGCATGAGAGCACTCAATTGTTTCAGACACTGGAAGGTGGGGCTGATCCTTTTAATGGCTATTTGTAAAGCACAAGTCTACCTGGCTGATAGGCCTCACCCTCCACAGGACCACACACACTGTCAACACAGTCCTGGTCCCTGCACACTTCCCAACTCCCTGGAGCATACCCTGATGCCACACTGAAGAGGTCCCTACCTATCCACCAATGCTCCCCACAGTTCACCTGGTCTTCACACAGGCCCTGCCCCACAGAGCCAGACACACTTGCCTGCCTGTAGAGGATCAAAGCACCTAGTCAATGCAGGCCAAAAAGTGGCCTGAGGGCTTGCTCTTGGGTGTGGCCGGCCTGTCCCTAGGATTAAATCTGTGCTCTAGTGGGTGTGGCAGACCCCTGGGCTAACAGGCCTAGGGAGGAACCTCAATGGTGCCCACTGGGGTCTGTGTCAGCATGTTGGACCAAGTCGGAACAATGGCCCCCACCAATGTCTCAGTCTCAGGAGAGGTCCCTCCTCTCACCAAGATGCTCCCAGAGCCCCCCAGGTGAGTCTTGTTTCACCACAGGACTGACAGCCTTCTCTCTGCTGATTTTAGGTTGCTGCAATGAATGAGTTTGTGCATGGGCTGTTTAAGACCTGGGTCTTTTCAGCTTTTGGCTAACAGCTTTTCTAGGGGTATCTTCGCTGCAGTTAATAGCCAGTGAAGCCAAACAGTAAGACCCTAGTCTCGGTTGGGCTGAGTCTGAAGGATGCTTATAGCAGTATCAGCCCCCTCTCTGGACCTCACTCCTCCAGGGAGGGTTGTGTACCTTAGGATGGCTCCCAACTGGCCAGTTGAGAAGCTCCGCTGCTCCCAAAGGTGGCTTTTTTCCTCTCCAGCAGGAATTTCTGCCTCTTCTGCGTTAGTCAGGACTGTCCCTTGTTGTGGGTGTTCTTTTTATCCAGTATTCAGTTTTCTATCCAGGGTATTTTTTCCAAAAATAGTTCTAACTTGGTTTTGTTCATGGGAGGAGATGAGTTCAGAGTCTGCTTATGCTACCATCTTGATGAGATCTCCTCCATTAGGTCTTAATGTTTGAGAATAATCCTCTTTGGTTTGATGCTTTGCCTTCCAGAACCACTGGGGCAGCAGCATCACCTCTACTGCCCTTTGGGGTAGCCTTCACCTTTTGACTCTATGTGAGGGCCACATTCCCATGGCATTCTGTGAAAGCCCTATCCATGTGGTTCTCTGAGGTGGCTTCTTGGCTCACTGAAACTGAGGAAAGTGCCTTACCCTCTGAAACTGAGGAAGAGTCAGCCTTGTCCCTGGGCCTTGGTAAGAATTGGCAGCTCTGATGATCTATGAATTGCCTTCAGGGTTATTCTACCCTTTTCTTTAAGGGTAACACATGTTCTCAGCTTTCCTTCATTCCACGCTTTTTTCTCTGTTTCCTTTAGTCCCAGCTGACAGTGTCTCTGCTGGTATAATCCCATGTCTATTCCTGACTTCTGCTGACTTCTTATCAGATCCATAGTTAATATCCATACTAATCTCCTTACTAAATCCTTGTTCAGCCACATCCTTAGTGGTCTCTTCAAAACATGCTTCCTCATTTTTTGCAATATAGATAGACAGTAAATTTCCCAAATCTTCAAATTCTGGTTGTTCTTGCTTAAAATTCCTTCTTTAATTCATCTCTCTCCTCTCACGTTTTACTATAAGCAGTCAGCAGAACCCAGCACCTTCAACATTTTCCATAGAAATCTCATCAGCTCCACATCCTCTCCAACACATGTTGTTTCCTGTCTTGTTAATTATAATTATAGTCTTGTTAATTATAATTCTGACTGGAGTGAGGTTATATCTCATTGTAGCTTTTATTTGCATTTCCCTGATAGCTAATGATGTTGAACATATTTTCATATGCCTGTTGGCCATCCATATATCTTCTTTAGAGAAATCTCTGTTCTGGTGCAGCCACTATGGAAAGCAGTGTGGAGTATCCTAAGAAAATTAAGAATAGATCTACCATATGATACAGCTATCCCACTTCTGGGTATTTATCCAAAGAACTTGAAAACACAAGTGCATAAAGATACGTGCACCCCATGTTCATTGCAGCATTATTCACAATAACCAAGACTTGGAAGCAACCTAGGTGCCCATCAAGGGGTGAATGGATAAAGATGTGGTATATATACACAATGGAATACTACTCAGCCATAAGAAATGATGAAATCTGGCCATTTGTGACAACATAGATGGACCTTGAGAATATTATGCTAAGTTAAATAAGTCAGAGGGAGAAAATCAAATACCATATGATCTCACTCATAAGTAAAAGATAAAAATGATGAAAAATTAACACATAGCAACAGAGATTGCATTGACAGTTACCATAGGGGAAGGTGGGGAGGGGGAGGGCAAATGGGGTGATTAGGCTCACATGCGTGGTAACTGACTATAATTAGTTTTTGAGTGGTGAACATGATGTAATCTACACAGAATTCGAAATATATTACCATGTACATCTGAAAGCTATATAATGTTATAATCCAATGTTACTGCAATAAAAAAAAAGAAATCTCATCAGCTAAACGTCCTATTTCATTATCAACAAGTTTTATCTTCTACAAAGCACTACATCACAATTTAGCCAAGTTCTTTGCCATGTTATAGTAACAACGATTGCCTTTCTTCCAATTTCCAATAACCTGTTCCTCATTTCTATCTGGAATCTCACCAGAATGATCTTTAATGTCTGTATTTCTACCAACATTCTGTTCATGATCATTTATATGTTCTCTAAGAAGATGGAGGCTATCTCTCTAGCTCTCCTTTTTTCTTTATGAGCTCTCACCAGATTTGTCTTTAATGTCCATATTTCTACCAACAGTCCTTCATGACAATCCAGGCTTTTTCTAGCATGAACCTCTAAACTCCCTTAGCATCTACCTATTACCCAGTTCCAAAGCGACTTCCACATATTTAGATGTTTGTTATAGCAGCACCCCACTTCTCAGTACCAAAATCTGTACTAGTCTGCTCCAGATGTCATAAAAAAATACCATAGACTATGCGGCCTAAACAAAAGAATTTTATTTTCCCACAGTTTTGGAGGCTATAAGTCAATGATCAAAGTCTGGCAGGGTCAGCTTTCTGGTGAGACCTCTCTTCTTGGCTTGCTGTTGGCCACTTTCTTTTTTTACTTATTTACTTATTTATTCTTATGGTGGTCATAATAGTTTATAACATTTTGCAATTTCAGTTGTATGTTAATATTTGTCAGACACAATATATGTGTGCCCCTTCACCTCTTGTGCCCATCCTCCACCCTTCTTCCCCCTGGTAACCACTAAATTGTTTTCTTTGTACATAAGTTTGTTTATATTCAACATATGAGTGAAAGCATATAGTGTTTGTCTGTCTCTGTCTGGTTTATTTTGCTTAACAAAAATGTCCTCAAAGTGCATCCATGTGGTTGTGAATGGGATGAATGTGCTTTTATTATGGCTGAGCAGTATTCCATTGTATATATATATACCACATCTTCTTTATCCAATCATCAGTCGATGGGCACTTGGGTTGCTTTTACGTCTTGGCTATTGTGAATAATGCTGCAATGAACATAGGGGTACATAAGTTTCTTTGTATGGTTGATTTCAAGTTCTTTGGATAAATACCCAGTAGTGGGATAGCTGGGTCAGGTAGTATTTCTATTTTTATTTTTTTGACAAATTTCTATAATTTTTTCCACAGTGGCTGCACCAGTTTGCATTCCCATCAGCAGTAAATGAGGGTTCCCTTTTCTCCACAACCTCTCCAATATTTCTTGGTTTTTGTCTTGGTGATTACAGCCATTCTAACAGGCGTAAGATGATATCTCATTGTAGGTTTGATTTGCGTTTCCCTGGTGATTACTGATATTTATCTTTTCATGTGCCTATTGGCTATCTGTATATCTTCTCTGGAAAAATGCCTGTTCATATCCTCTGCCCACTTTTTGATAAGATTGTTTGTTTTTTTATAATTCATTTGTGTGAGTTCTTTAAATATTGTGGAGATTAACCCCTTATCAGACATGATTTGAAATATATTCTCCTATTGGGTGGGTTGTTTTTTCATTTTGTTCCAAGTTTCCTTTGCCTTGCAGAAGCTCTTTAGTCTAATGAAGTTCCACTTGTTTATTTTTTCTTTTGTTTCCCTTGTCTGAGTAGATATGGTATTTGAAAAGATCCTTTTAAATCTGATGTCAAAGAGTGTACTGCCTATATTTTCTTCCAGAAGTTTTATGGTTTCATGTCTTACCTTCAAGTCTTTGGTCTATTTTTAGTCTATTTTTGTGTATGGAGAATGAGAATGGTCTACATTCATTCTTTTGCATGTGGCTGTCCAGTTTTCCCAGCACCATTTATTGAAGAGCTTTCCTTTCTCAATTGTCGGTTCTTGGCCCCTTGTCGAAGATTAGCTGTCTGTAGATGTGTTGTTTTATTTCTGTTTTTTCAATTCTGTTCCATTGATCTGTGTGTCTGTTTTTGTACCAGTACCAAGCTGTTTTGATTACTATAGCTTTGTAATATATTTTTACATTAGGGATTGTGACACTACCAGCTTTATTATTGTTTCTCAGGATTGTTCTGGCTATTCTGGGTCTTTGGTGTCCCATATGAATTTTAAGATCCTTTGTTCTATTTCTGTTATGAATGTCATTGAGATTCTGATTGGGATCTCATTGAATCTGTAGATTGCTTTAGGTGGTATTTTACCTATCTTTATTATTCCAATCCATGTGCATGAAATATCTTTCCATTTCTTTATGTCATTATCAATTTCTTTCAGTAACATCTTACAGTTTTCCTTGTATAGGTCTTTCATTCCCTTGGTTAAATTTATTCCCAGATATCTTATTCTTTTTGTTGCAATTGTAAATGGGATTATATTCTTAAACTCTTGTTCTATAAGTTATTCTATTGGATTCCTTTTATTTCTGTTCCTTGCCTAATTGCTCTGGCCAAAACCTCTAGACCTATGTTGAATAAGAGCGGTGAGAGTGGGAAAACTTGTCTTATTCCTGTTCTCAGAGGGATGGCTTTCAGTTTTTCCCCATTGAGTATGATGTTGGCTGTGGGTTTGTCATATATGGCCTTTATTATGTTTAAGTTTCCTTCTAACCCTGTTTTGTTAAGAATTTTTATTGTAAATGCACTTTGGACCATGGCAAATGCTTTCTCTGCATCTATTGAGATGATCATGTGGTATTTATTCCTCAATTTGTTAATGTGGTGTACCACACTGATTTGTGAATGTTGAACCATCCCTGTGTCCTTGGTATAAATCCAACTTGATCATGATATATGATTTTTTTAATGTATTGCTGTATTTGGGTTGCCAATATTTTGTTAAGGACTTTTGCATCTATGTTAATCGGTGACCTTGGCTTGTAATTTACCTTCTTTGCGTTGTCCTTGTCTGGCTGTAGTATCAGGATGATGTTGGCCTCATAGAATGTGTTAGGAATATTTCTGTCTTCCTCAAATTTTTGGAATAGTTTGAGAAGGAAAGGTAATAAATCTTGTTTTAATGTTTGATAGAATTCTCCAGAGAAGCCATCCGGTCCTGGGCTTTTATTTTGGGTGATGTTTTTATTACTGTTTCAATCTCTTTATTTGTGATTGGTCTTCTCAGATTCTCTATTTCTTCTTGATTCAGTTTTGGGAGGTTGTAAGAGTCTAAGAATTTACCCATTTCTTCTAAATTGTCCAGTTTGTTGACATATAGTTTTTCATAATATTCTCTTATGAACTTTTGTATTTCTGGGGTATCCATTGTAATTTCTCCTCTTTAATTTCTAACTTTACTTCGTTGAGCCTTGTCTCTTTTTTCTTGGTGAGTTTGGCTAAAGGTTTGTCAAGTTTGTTTATCTTCTCAAAGAACCAGCTCCTTGTTTCATCGATCATTTCTACAGTCTTTTTTGTTTCAATTTCATTTATTTCTCTAATGACCACCTTTTTACTTGTGTCCTCACATGGTCTTTCCTTGGTGTATGCCCAAAGATGGAAAAGGAGTGCGAGCTCTCTGGTGTCTCTTCTTATAAGAACACTGACCCTACCACATCATGGATCCCCCTTATGACCTCATCTAACCTCAATTACTTCCTTAGAGGACCCATCTCCAAATATATCACATATCAAGTTAGGGTTAATTTTGGGGGGGACAGAAACTTTCAATCCATACCAGGCAATGATGGAATTATACTGTTTCTAATTGTGGTGATGGTTACCTGAATCTATAAATGTATGAAATTTCATAGAATTTATATCAATAAGTCATTTTTATTTAGTGATAATTTTAAAAAATATTAAGATATCTAAATGGATGAAAACTAAAAATTCAGGGACAGAACAATTTCAGATTCAATTTACTTATTTATTTATCTTTTTGCTGAGGAAGATTTGCCCTGAACTAATATCCATGCCCATCTTCTTCTATTTTATATGTGGGATGCCTGCTACAGCATGGCTTGATAAGCAGTGCATAGGTCCACACCCGGGATTTGAACGAGCGAATCCCAGGCCACCAAAATGGAATATGAGAATTTAACAACTGCACCACCAGGCTGGCCTCAAAATTTCCTATATTTTTGAAAAATAAATAGTCCATGTGTTAAATAAAATCTTAGAGAGATTATAAAATACTTAGAATTGGATGACAATTAATAGACTGCACCCCCAAATTTGATTTAACCAAGAACTACATGGATAATTAAACATTTGAAAATATGTCAGTATAATTTACCAAATTGGTAGACAGAAAAAAAATTTGACGCTTATCTCAATAGATTCAGAGAGAGCTTCATAAAAATTCAACATCTATTTATTTATGATAGCAAACGGTAACTGTTAGAAAATTATATATAGAAGGAATTTTCCTTAGCTTGATGAATGTTACATTCCAAAAATCTACAGCATACATTATACTTAACAGAGAATATTTAGATGTCTTCTCTTTAAGATCAGAATGACATGAAAATGCCCACAAGTATCATAATTTTTTGATGTAGTGTTGGAAATTCTAGAAAATACTCTGAGGAAAGAACCAAAATTCTCAACTGTCAGGATTAGAAGGGAAGAGTTCAAACTTTTATTATGTGTAGATCACATGATAATTTAAATAGAAAGTCCAAGAGAATTAAGACAGAAACTATTAAAATAATAGAGTTTGGAAAAAAATCAGCTATACAGCCAATTTTCAAAGAAAGCTATTTCTCTACAATGCAAAACTGCTAGAAAACATAATAATTTACAAAATACAACACTGTAATAAAAATAAAAGACCATTAAGAGCAATGTTACTTCACCCTGCAGAAAGAAGATGGACAAGCTCCCCACCCAAAATTTGGTCCAGACTTCGTACACTCATACACTAAAAAGGTATGAAAAAGTTGATGACTCACATAATGAGGCTTTCAGGGATAGCAGGGCAGGCTTACCAAGCTGGTCTGAAAATGGCTTGAGAGAGTGGAGAAAGAAGATTGGATTGGATTACTGTGATTAGGGAGTGGGGTCTGGGTAAATATTCCTGCACATGGACAGAGGTTGGAATGGTTTAAAACTTCAAGTAGTGCCAAAGGAGTGAGCACTAGAGTTTCTCATCAGCTTGCCCAGATGCGGGGCACAAGGGTAAGAGGAAGGGATGAAACATTAAAGTTGTCAGGTAGTCAAACATCAAAAAAATGGAATCAAAGTCTTTACTACAAACAGCAAAAAAAAAAGTAATACAAAATCCCTATTGAAAATAATTAGCTTTTTAAAGTGACATTAAGAGGTTTTCAAACATGAAAGACATACCACACATATAATTAGGATATTTTAATAATATAAACATGTTAATTATTCCTAAGTTAATCTATTATATCTATGCAATCCCAATCAATTTCCTGCTGGAATTTCAGAATTTTTTAGAAACTCAGTCATTTATTTAAAAATTTATGAAAAGAAAGAATGTCTTTTGATAGCTAAGATATTTTTCCAAAAGAAATAGCAAAAGGAATCATTAAACATATTATATACTGATATTACAAAATTTCAATAATAAGATCAGTATGATGCTGGCATAAAAAGAAACAAAAAGATTAATGCAATGGAGTGGAGATCTCAATGAGAGACGCAAGTATATATGGTCACATATACTTGGAAAATCTAATAAAGTTGGCATTAAAATTCAATGGCCAAAGAACATTTTAGCATAAAGTTTTGGAAAAACTGGGTCACTACATGAAGAAAATATAATTATGTCTCTTTCAATAACTCTATATAGCAGTTGGCTTTAGATAGATTAAAAACCTAAATGTTAAACAAAAAGATTGTCTATTTCTTAAATTAGTCTTACTTGTTTTTGTCTTTATAGAAATTTCTTAATTTCACCTCAATTAGCTAAGTTATAGTTGTTTCTAGAATTTCCTTACAATCATTTTTCTTTCTTTTAGGTTAGTACTTAGTAATAATGCTCTTTCTTCCATTCCTGATTTTTGTATTTGAATCTTCTTTTTTTCTTCTGGTCACTCTAGGCAAAGGTTTATGCATGCCATTGATCTTTTCAGAAAACTATATGCTGGTTTCTTTGTTTTTCTCCATAGTTTTTCTCTCATCTATTTATTTATTTCTGCTCTAACATTTATTATTTCTTTCCATCTGCTTGCCCTGGCTTTAGTTTATTCTCTTTCCAGTTTTTACAGGCTGTAGGTCAGGTTATTGATTAAAATCTTTCTTTTTTAAAAGAAACATTTATAGCTTTAAATTTCCCTCTAAGTACTGGTTAAATCTATCCCATAGTTTTAGACTGTTGTGTTTCCGTTTACATTTATTTAAAGTATTTTCTAATTTCTCTTGCAATTTCTTCTTTGACCCATTGGTTATTTAGAAGTATGTTGTTTAATTTTCACAAATTTCCTTCTGTTTTTGATTTCTAATATTATTCCACTTGGGTTGGAGAATCTACTTTGTATGATTTAAGTGTTTTTAAATCTGTTGACTTGACTTGGAGCCTAACATTATGGTATATCAGTAGAACGTTCCATGTGCAAAAATCTTCAGCAGACTGAGTCCAACAATCTATAAAAAGAATTATACACCATGACCAAGTGTGATTTATCCCAGGTATGCAAGAGTGGTTCAATATTTGAAAGTTAATTAATATAATCCAATGCATCAGCAGACTGAAACAGAAACATCACATGACGATATCAATAAATGCATAAAACATTTTAGAAAATCAACAGCCGTTCATGATAAAAACTCTCAGCAGGAATAGAGGGGAACTCCCTCAACTAGATAAAGAAAATCTGCAAAAAACATCTATCTAACATCAAACAATGGTAAGAAACATCTTCCCCAATGAGATCCTAAGAAGGCAAGGATTTCACCTCTCACTACTCCTTTTCAACATCATACTGGAAGTACTAGCTAATGCAAAAAGATAAGAAAAGGAAATACAAATATATAAATTGGGAAGGAAAAGTAAAAATGTCTTTGTTCTCAGATGATAACACTGTCTATATGGAAAAATCCAAAAGAATTGACAAAAAAACTTCTTGAACTAATGAATGATTATAACAAGGTTGTAGGACATAAGGTTAATATACAAAAGTTGATGGTTTTCATATATACTAGTAATTAACACATGGAATTTGAAATTAAAAATATATTACCATTTATGTTGGCAGCCAAAGCCAAAATATTTAGGTATAAGTATAACAAAATATGTATGAGATCTATATAAGGAAAACTATAAAACTCTGATGAATGCAATCAAAGAGCTAAATAAATGAAAAGATATTCTATGCTCATGAATAGGAAGACTGAATATTGTCAAGATGTCAGTTCTTCTCAGCTTGATCTATAGATTCAACACATCCCAATAAAAATCCCAGTAAGTTGTTTTTTGGGCACTGAGAAATTGATTCTAAAGTTTATATGCAGAAACTAAAGACTCAGAATAGCCAACACAATATTGAAGGAGAAGAACAAACTTGGAAGATTGACACTACCCAATTTCAAGACTTACAATAAATCTACAGTAATCAAGACAGCGTAGCATTGGTGAAAGAAAAAAAAAATCAATGAAATGGAATAGAGAGCCCAGAAATAGATATAGATCAACTAATCTTTGACAAAGGAACAAAGGCAATACAGTGGACAAAAGATAGTATTTTTAACAAATGGTTCTGGAACAACTGGACATCCATACACAAAAAATAAATCTGGGCAAAGAACTTGCACATTTCACAAAAATTAACTCACAAAGGAACAAAGATCTAAATGTAAAGCACAAAACTATCAAAACCCCTAGAAGACAACATAGGAGAAAATCTAGATGACCTTGGGTTTGGCAGTGACTTTTTAGATACGACATGAAAGGCATGATCTATGAAAGAAACAATTGATAAACTGTGATTTATTAAAATTAAAAATTTATATTTGAGAGACACTGTCAAGAGAATGAAAGACAAGGCACAGACTGGCAGAAAATACTTGCAAAAAACATATCTGATAAAGGAGTGTTATCCACAGTATACAAAGAACTCTTAAAAATCAACAAGAAAATGAATAACCCAATTAAAGAATGGGCCAAAGGCCTCAACAGACTTCTCTCCAAAGAAAATACAAAGATAGCAGATAAGCATATGAAAAGATGTTCAATGTCATATGTCACTAGGGAAATGCAAATTAAAACAATAATGAGATACCAATACACACCTATTAAAATGGCCCAAATCCAAAACACCCACAACATCAAATGCTGGTAAGGATGTAAAAGGAACTCTCATTCATTGCTCGTGGGAATGCAACATGGTACAGACACTTTGGCAAACATTTTGGTAGCTTTCTACAAAACTGAAAAAACTCTTAGCATATGACTCAGCAGTTGCAGTTCTTCATAATTACCATAGAGGCAGTGAAAAGATCAGTGGTTGCAAGGGATTAGATAGGAGGCAAGTATGAACAGGCAGAGCACAGAGGAGTTTTAAGGAAGTGAAACTATTCTGTTAGTTACTGTAACGGTCGATATATGTCATTGTATGTTTGTCCAAACCCTTAGAATATACAACACCAAGAGTGAACTCTAATGTAAAATATAGACTTAGAGTAATAGTGATGGGTTAATTTAGGTTCATCAGTTGTAACAAATGTACCACTTTGTGGGGATGTTGATCATGAAGGAGGCTATGCATGTGTGGAATCAAGGAGTATATGGGGGATCTCCGCACCTTCTTCTCAATTTTTCTGCGAACCTTAAATGGCTCTAAAAAATAAAGTCTGTTAAAAAATTAAATAAGGGTGGATCATTGACTTAGGTTTAAAACATATGGTTATAAAACATTTTGGAAGAAAACTTAGAAAAGAATCTTTGGAATCTAGTGCACATCAAAGAGTTCTTTGACATGATAACAAAAGCACAATCCATATCATGGAAGGTTGATAAATTGGACTATGTGAAAATTGAATTTTTTTGTCCTTTGAGGGCTCTAGTTGGAGGGTTGAAGGACAGGCTATGGAGTGGGGAAAAGTGTTCGGAAAACAAATATCCAGTGGGACACTGGTATCTATTTTTTTTTTTTAAGATTTTATTTTTTCCTTTTTCTCCCCAAAGCCCCCCGGTACATAGTTGTATATTCTTCGTTGTGGGTCCTTCTAGTTGTGGCATGTGAGACGCTGCCTCAGCATGGTCTGATGAGCAGTGCCATGTCCACGCCCAGGATTCGAACCAACGAAACACTGGGCCGCCTGCAGCAGAGCGCGCGAACTTAACCACTCGGCCACGGGGCCAGCCCCGACACTGGTATCTATTTTGTATGCATAACTATCAAAACTCAACAGTAAAAAAATCCAATAACCCAATTAGAACATGGACAGAAGCCATGAAGAGACATCTCACTAAACAAGATGTATACACCATGAGTGAGCACATAAAAACATGTCATTAACTATTGGTTAGGTGCAAATTGAAACTAAAATGAGATATCACTGCACGTCTATCACAAGGGCTAAAATTAAAAATCTAGAGGGAGGGAGGTTCAAGGCAGTGATGTAGGAAGATCCTGAACTCACCTCCTCTCATGGATACAACAAATATACAACTACGTATGGAACAAATCCCTCGGAAAAGAACCTGAGAACTAGCTGAGCACCTGCTCCACAACAAAGGATAAAAGAGCTACATCAAGCTGGGTAGGAGAGATGTAGGCACTCTCACCAAAAGCTCCATGCCTGGTGCAGTGACCCACAATTAGGAGTGATCTCAAAAATAAACAAACAACAAAATCTTCTACCTGAAGAGCAAGCGGCTTTTACCACACATCAGGCACCCCAACTCTTGGGTCCTGCATCAGAGAGACAAGTCTCCCAAATGTCTGGTTTTGAAAACCAACAGGGCTTACATTCAGGAGAAACATAGCACTGGAGGGAATGAAGATTCCATTCTTAAAGGGCTTGTGTGCACACCCACTTGCCTTGGGATCTAGCACAAAAAGCAGCAGTTTGGAAAGAGCCTAGATCACATGTGAAAGAGATTAACTTCTTAATCTTAAAATGTCTGCCAGAGAAGCAGAAGTCTGCTAGGACTCTCTCTGGGGATGGAACACTGGTATATGCCATTTTTATAGGCTCTCTCTACCTTGCTGGTGCCACAGCTGGTGGGTACCATTTATTCACCCTCATTCAAATCTGGTAACAGCACCAAGTGAGCCTATTATCAAAAAGACAAGAAATAACAAGCATTGGAGAGGATGTGGAGAAAAGGAAACTCTCATACACTGTTGGTGGAAATTTAAATTGTTGTAGCCACTATAGAAAACAGTTTGAGGATTACTCAAAAAATTAAGAATACAACTACAGCACTATCCAGTCTGTCTGCCTCTGGGTACTTATCCAAAGAATACAAAAACACTAATTTGAAAAGATATATGCACCTCTATTTTCATTGCAGCATTATTTACAATAGCCAAAATATGGAAACAACCTGAATGTCCATCGATGGATGATTGTATAAAGATGATGTGGTGTATATATACAATGGAATACTACTTAGCCACAAAAAGAATGAAATCTTGCCATTTGCAACAACATGGATGGACCCTGAGGGTATTAGGCTAAGCAAAATAAGTCAGACAAAGAAAGACAAATACCATATGATTTCACTTATATGTGGAATCTAAAAAAATAAGACAAATGAACAAACAAAACAAAAACAACTTCACAGATACAGAGAACAGATTGGTGGTTACCTGAGGGGAAGGATGTTGGAGTAGGAGCAAAATGGGTGAAAGGAGTCAATTGCATGCTGATGGATGGTAACTAGAGTTTTGGTCGTGATGACTTTGTAGTGTATACAGATGTCGAATTATAATGTTGTACACCTGACACTTCTATCATGTTATATAGCAATTTCATCTCAACTGAAAAGAATCTAACAACATCAAATGCTGTCGAGGATGCAGAGAAACTTGGTCATTGACACATTGCTGATGAAAATATGATAAAACACAGCCACTCTAGAAAATAATTCGGCAGTTTCTGAAAAACCTAAGCATAAAATACTGTACAACCTGCCAATTGTATTCCTGGCATTTATTCCAGAGAAATTAAGACTTATGTTTACACAGGGATCTGTGCACAGCTGTTTGTAGCAGTTTTGTTCCTGGGAGCCAAAATGGAATGGCCCAGATGTTCTTCAGTAAACAAACATTTGAACAGACTTTAATTAAGCTATGCAATGGAATACTTCTCAGCCATGAAAAAGGTACATGCCATCTGATGAAACTCTGGGGAAAATGCTCACTGAAAAGAGCTAATCCAAAAAGATTACTTACTGGATTATTCCATTTACATAACATTGCTGAAAATGACAAAATTATAGAAATGGAGAACAGATTAGAGGTTGCCAGAGTTTAAAGAGACTTGAGATGGGGAGATTGGCTATGAGACACCAGGGTTCAAGGAGGCAACATGAGGGACCCTTGTGGTGATGTAAATGCTGTATCTTGACCATGTCAATGTCACTATCCTGATTGTGATACTGTAGTGTAATGTTCAAGATATTACCTTTGAGGCCAATGGGTAAAGGACACATAGGATCTCTCTGTATTACTTATTACAGCCACATGTGAATCAAAATTACATCAAATAAAAAGTTTTCTTTGAAAAATTAAGCCCATAAACAACATTTTAGAAGAAAATTTAACTATTGAATTTTGAAGTGGAAAAAGATCTTCTGAGGAAAAAAACTGATTGAAATGACAAAAATAAATGAGTAATAAACATTTTATAAAGTTTTAAAAGCTGCATGTGCCAAAAATGTTAGCATTTTTTTGCTAATTTTGATGCAAGTATGAATTAAAATAATGAGATAACGTTTTTATGAACCAATTTGAAAAAAATTTACTTAATATTGCCAAGCAACACAAGCATTCTAATGCATTCTGGTGATAAATACTATTAATTTCCACATATCTACTTGAACCTCAAGAAATTTCATGCACTTTGAACCAGTAAGTACAAATGTGGGAATCTGTCCTTAGGAAATAATCTGAGCTAATTTCTGATTACAAAAAAGGCTAGTTGCCAATGGTATTGATCTAAATACTTTCATTAGTAAAATATTAGAAACAATCTATGTCCAACAGTATACAGAAATTGTTAAAAAAATATTATTCAGGCACAATATCTATTTGAATAACCTTTAATGACATAAGAAAATACTCATGATATAATAGTAAATGACATCATGATAAAAAACCTTGCATATGTATGGCTTAGTAATATATCAATCTTAGAAAATGTACAACCCTGAGCATTGGAATAATGCGCTGATTTTTCAGTTCTCTGCAGTTTCCAAATGTATAAATAATTTCATAATAATAGAGTGACTATAAATTATAGATAAACTGGACAAAACTGAATTTATTACAAGAATAAATTCTTCCAGAAATTTTTTAAAATCCTGGCTTTTTAGCAAAATGTAAATTCAGAAAAATTTAAACATTCAGGAAGATATATGTTGTATAATAATTGTATGAAAAAAAGGAGTGTAGCCTAAAACATGTATGTTAGCAGTCACGCTGCTATTTCTTTTCCTCGGGACCTGTGGAGTCTTTAGCAGTGTCAGACAATCAACAGTGATTAGGAAAAGATAAAGTCTCAGCAACTGGTACAGAACTGCTCTTCAGTGTAGTTTCTGATTCTTTGTCCAGCCTCACCTTACATTTTCTCCTCAGGCCCTGAAGCTTTCTTAATCTTCTCAGTGATGAGAAACCTGTGTTTTCCCCTAAGAAAGATATTTTTGGAGTAAATGGCTAGCCAATTGAATTTCTCTGCATAGCAAAGCCCTTTTAATGCAATCAATTCCAATGTAAGTGGAAGCTGCCATCAAAAGTCTGGCTCAGTGAGTAATCCTCACACCAAAAAAGAAAGCTACAAAATCAATCCTGGTATGGAAATATTTGTTGTAAAATCAAACTAGAGCTTATTGCCATGGAAATTTCTACAGCTGATCAAATGCGTGTAACCCTTCTCACAACACATTTTATGGAAGTACATGATTGCTTTCCATTTTCATATGTGAAAAGCAATTTTCTCTCTCCATTTCTATCACCAGCTCTACTTCTTTCTGCATCCCCTCTGCCACCCTCTTTTAATAGTCTTTATTGTTTTTCTTATTATAAAATTAATTTACACCCATAACAGAAGTAGTATATATGAATTTTACAGTAACAGAAAATTCTGGTGTGCAAACATGAAGCTTTATTTATGCAATTCAAATTAATTTCCCACCCTAAACCCCAGTCTGTCAAATGCAGACAATTCATAGTCTCCATTTAATACCCTCAGTGACTCCCAGTTTTCAATCAGAATGTAAACACAATTTGTTTTGAGTGGGCTCTTTCCTTTCTCCTTTCTGGCTCCTGGGGTGGCCTGAGATGTGGGGGTTGTACTGTCCTGGTATTGTGGGAGGATGAGACTCTGGGCCCAAGGTAACAGTCTCCTTTCTCACAGGTTGGCAAAACGCTGCAGCAGAAGTGTTGACTGATGGCAAAACAGCACTTCCTTCACTTACTTTTCTGATGGTAGAAGCTAGATGTTTTAGGGTGTTCAAAAGAGGTAGGCTTCTCTTTAGGAATTGGATCCCTTTGACTGTAGCTGGTTTAGATAAAGGCAAATGACCCAGATTTTGTCAATGTGACCTCATGGGAAGGTTTTTAGGCATCTTCTGCAAAACATTTGGCTCCTAATGAATATAATCTTTTCCTTATTCTGCATTTTTTGTTTTTGCCATTCTGAAACCCTGAGATATAACATCTAACATATATATATATATATATATATATATATATATATATATATAAACATCCTACCTTGTCCAGATAGCTCCCTCTTACTCCATTCTGGACTGGTTGTTTTTCATGCCTACTGGGAAGCTGGGATCACAGAACTTCCTGTCATTGCATTTTTGAGTTAGATACAGTTACCCAAATCTCAGGTTTCTTTTTTCTTGATTTACTCACCAATTTTACAGAAGAACAAGCTTGAGTAAATTCCTCAAAATGACATATGAAAGGTGTACCTGATAGGATGGTTTAGATTACTAGTAACAAACTTTGTTTGACGAAAAAAGGAGAATTTAATAATTATTTACCTAAAGAGTGTATGAGGGGGTAGGTGGGAGACACATTTGATTGGAACCTGGCACAGTCCCTCTGAGATGCTCTCTATTCCACCCCAATCAAATGTTTCTATTTTCAGGCTAACTGTCCTTACGGGAGTAGACTGAGTGAAACACTCCAGGCTTCATATATCTACATCTCCCCATCATGAAGGAGACTAAGAAAGTCTCATCCTTTCTGAAGGCCCTCATGCCTGAGTCAATCAATGCAGCCAGATGAGGGAACGTGCTCCTTTCTTCCCCACCCCTTTCAATGTGATCATGTTATTTGTTTGTAATAGATTTAGATTCATTTGTCACAGTCTGCTTTCACTCTTGGCTTCCATCAACATCCTGGTTGATTTTTAAAATTTCAAGTAAAATAAAAATTCACTCTTTGTGGTGTATAGTTCTATGGGGTTTTTTGCAGATGCATAGGGTTATATATCCACCAGCAAAGTACCATATAGAACAGACAAATCACTCCCCCAAATTTCTTTGTTTACAACCTCTCCCCCATCTCCAACCCCAGCCAACAACTGATCTGTTCTCTGATGCTATAGTTTTGCCTCTTCCAAAGTGTCATTTAAGTTGAAACAAACAATATGTAGTCTTTTGGGGTTGGTTTCTTTCACTTAGCAAAATTCACTAAAGATTCATTTATGTTGTATGAATCAATACATCATCCCTTTTTATGACTGAATAGTGTTCCATTTTATGGATGTATCACAGGTTGTTTATCCATTCATCTATTGAAGGATATCTGGGTTGTTTCCATCTTTGGCAAGCATGAATAAAGCTTCTATAAACATTCACGTACAGGACTTTGTATGAATATAAGTTTTTGTTCCACTTGCATAAATACCTAGAAATGAGATTCCTAGGTTATATTGTAAATATATATTTAATTTTATAAGACTCTGCCAAACTACCTTCCAAATTGGCTATATAATTTGCCTTCTAAACTGTAATGTATGAAAGATGTAGTTTCTCTGCATCCTCACTAGGACTTGTTATTTTCAGTGTTTTTTTTTTTAATTTTAGTCAATTTGATAGACATGCAGTTGTATCACAGTGTGACTTATTGTGTATTTTTCTAAAGACCAATGATGTCGAGCATCTTTTTATATGCTATTGGCCGTTCATATATCTTATTTGGTAAAATTTCTAGTCAGATAATTTTCCCACTTTAAAAAATCGAGTTGTTTGCTTTCTTATTGTTAAGTTTTGAGAGTTCTTTACATACTCTGTATCTGATAAAGTATTTTATCAAATTTGTGATTTAAAAATATTTTCTTCCAACTTATCAGCTGTGGCTTGTCTTTTTGTTATTTTTAACAGTGTCTTTCTAGGAGTATAAATTTTTATTCTTCCTGAAGGCCAGTTTATCAAATTTTCCTTTTATAAATTATGCCTTTAATGTCATGTCTAAAATTTATTTTTCCAAAACTGAACATACAACATCCTCCTTACTTCTTCTAGAAGTTTTCTTATTTTGTTTTACATTTCGATCAATGATCCATTCTGAATTAATTTTGTATAAGATGTGAAATATGTGTCAAGGTTCATTTTTTTTGCATATAGATGTCCTAGTGTTCAAGCACCATTTACTTGAAATACTGTTCTCAATTGAATTGCTTTTTCACTTTTGTCAAAAGTTAGTTGACTTGACTTGTGTTGGTATATTTTTAGACTCTCTATTCTGTTTCACTGATCTATGTGTCTAAATTTTCATCAATTCAACACTCTTATGTACTGTAGCTTTATTATAAATCTTGAAATCGGGTAGAGCGAATACTCCAAATTTGTTCTTTTGCAAAAGCATCTTGGCTATTCTGTTTCCTTTGATTTTCCAAATATTTTAGATTAAGCTTGTCAGTATCTACCACAAACATTGCTCAGATTTTGATTGGAGTTACACTGCATCTACTGGTCAAATTGAGGAGAATTGACATTTCAGTAATATCAAGTCTTCTAATCCATGAACATGATATATCTCCACTTATTTAAGTATTCTTTTATTTCTTCCATCAGTGTTTTATAAGCATACATAGATTCTGCATATATTTTGTTAGTTATTTACCTAGGTCATTTTTTGCTGTATTGAAAATGATTTTTTTAATTTAAAAATATAATTGTTAATTGCTATTCTATAGAAATAATATTGACTTTTGTATATTGCCCTTAATTCTTGAGATGTTGATAAACTCATTCCCAAAGATTTTGGAGATTCCTCCAAGTTTTCTGGACAACGATATCACATGATTTATTTTTTCATTTATAATATGTGGGCCTGTTCTTGACTTATTACACTGATTAGGAGTACCAGGACAATGTTGATTAGGCCTAGGATAAATGTATCTTCTTGCCATCTTTCAGCTCTAAGGGTGGAAGCATGAATTTTGTCATGATTAAGGTTGATGTCAGCCATGGGTCTTTTGCAGATGTCCTTGATCAGGTTAAGGAGATGCCCTTCTATTCCTAGGTTTCTAATGGTTTTATATCTGTTTGTCCGTTTTTTTATACACATAATATTCATGCAACATAAAATTTATCATTTTAACTATTTTAAACTATGCAGTAGTTTTTAGTGTTTTCACAATGTTGTATAACCATCACTATTATCTAATCCAGAATACTTCCACATCCACAAAATAAACCCAAACTTATCAATTTCTCCCTGTCACGCCCCCTGGAAACCATTAATCTATTTCCTATTTCTATGGATTTGCCTATCCTGAACATTTCATATAAGTGGAATCATACAACATGTGTCTTTTTGTATCCAGCCTCTTTCACTTAACATAATCTTGCCACAATTCATCTTATTGTAGTATGTATTAGTACTTCATTGCTTTTTGTGGCTGAATAATATTTCATTGTATGAATATACCACATTTCATTTACCTATTCATCAGTTGGCAGCCATTTAGGTTGTTTCTACTCTTTGGCTATTATGAATAATTCTGCTATGAATAGTCATATACATGTTTTTGTATGGACATAAGTTTTCAATTCTTTTGGATGTATACCTATGAGTGGAGTTGCTGGGTCATATGCTAACTCTATTTTTAATTTTTTGAAGAAGTGTCAAACTGTTTTCCACAGTGGCTACACAAATTTACATTTCTGCTGGTAATGTATAAGAGTTCCAATTTCTGTTTGTTCTAACCAGAACTTGTTATTTGTCTTTTTTATGTTATTACAGATATCTCAATGGGTGTGAGGTGGTATATCATTGCAGTTTGATTTCATCTCCTTAATGACTAATAATATTGAGCATCTTTTTATGTGCTTCTTGTTCATTTGTACAAATTCTTTGGAGAAATGTCTATTTAATTCCTTAACCCACTATAAAAATTGGGTTATTCATCTTTTTATTGTTGAGCTGCAAAGGTTCTTTATATATTCTGGATGCTAGACCCTTACCAAATATATGATTTGCTGATATTTACTCCTATTCAATGGATTGTCCTTTCACTTTCTTGATAGTGTACTTTGATGCACAAAAGTTTCTCATTTTGATGAAGTCCAATTTATTCTTCTTTCCTTTCATTGCTTGTGCTTTCAGTTTTACATTCAAGAAACTTTTGCCTAATTCAAGGTAATGAATATTTAGAGCTATGTTTCCTTCTAGTTTTATAGTTTTATCTCCTAGATTTAGGTTTAATACATTTTGACTTAGTTTAGTATCTAGTGTGGTCCAAATTCAGTCTTTTAAATATGGCATTCATTTTTTCCAGCACCATTTTTTGAAAAGACTATTCTTTCCTCACTGAATTCTCTTGGCACCAGTGTCAAACATCAATTAACCAAATCCAAAATGGCAGCATAGGAGACCCCTTCATCCTCCCACAAAGATCAACAATTAGACAACTATTCACAAACAAAAATAGCTCTGGAAGAGCTCTGGAGTCCACTTAAGAAACTTCAGCAACACAGTGGAACAACAAATCTAAGAATAACTGCACAAGAAGAGAAGGAAGACAGCTTCATTCTTGCTTGCTTCATCCCATCCCCCAGGCCAGCACTCCTCAATGCCAAGAGAGAATTTCCTGGCTAGAAAAAGTTTCCTTCACCAGAAAAAGAAAAGTTGAGTAAGAAACCAGCTTTCTCAGACTTTTGGGGCACCACATAAGGGACCCACTTCAGTTTCACCCCACCCAGAGACTGGAAAAGCTGAGATGTATAGAGATGGCCAGGAACAAGGAAGAAGGGCAGAGATTACTAGTAGCAGCTGCACAGCAGGAATAAGAACAGTTCATAGTGACCTGCTGTACCGATGACCCCGCAGCTTTCACCACTGGAGAAACCAATGGCCAGCACAGCTACCATGGACCCCCTGAAGATATCATAATTTTTTGCCTCAGAGTTATTCGTGCTCACAAACAGCAACTACTCAGCTTCCTTCTGGCTTCCTCTCCTTACCCCTGCAAGAGCTGGGACCCACACTAGCAGCCAACCCAGGCATCTGCAGCAGTGTGAGTGCAAGACACCAGCCTAGACCCCAGCAGCTATCCCCTACTAATGAGTGTGCATTGAAGGCTAGCCCCTCCAGCTATGTACCTACACACCTCTGGCCTCCACTGCTGTGTGCCCATGGAGAGGCCATGCAGCCGTAAGATACATGCCACAGCGAGAATCACCACAGCTGCTTGTGGCTCAGATCTAGCCTTGTCTCCTGTCACTGGCCAGCATGATGGGTCTCACTTGCAACTTGTATCTCTACCTGGGCACCTACATGCCTCTGGCCTGACTCTAGATGTTGGCCTCCTTTGCTATGCACCTGTGATATGACCCAGCAACCACAGTTGCCACACAGCTAGACCCTCACAGCTGGCAGCGTGCCTGCAGTTGGCCCAGCCCTTGCTGTTTGTCCTGACCCACACTATTACATATGTGTCTGCAACTAGCCCCTGCCATTACATAGAAACCTACTGCTGGCCCTTTCAGCAAGTGTGTGCACACCATTGGTTCTAGCCACCACCGATGCCTTCTCTGGTCCCTAAGCACTAGGCCTGGAGACTGAGGAGGACTCCAATAGTCCTTGCCATCACTGTGGATTCCTTATTGTGCTAGGGACAGATCATACACTTGTCAATGCTGTGGACTTGAGAGGCCTGAGCCAAGGTGACATCATGCTCTCCTGGACCTAGAGCTGCCATATCCCCCTGCACTTGGCACTGTGCACCATTAGGCCCAGGGTCACAGCATACTCCAGTAAGCCCTCACCTGTAGTTGAAGGTCTTTCCTTATCAAAGTAAGTACATAAAACCTAGAAGAGACAACTTCTTCAAATGTACAGACGCCTATACAAGTCCATAGGGACCATGTAGAATCAGAGAAACATGATATCACCAAAGGAACACAATAAACCTCCAGTAACTGATCCCAATGAAGTGGAGATATATTAATTGCCTAATAGTGAATTCAAAATAATTGTTCTAAAGATGCTCAGAGAGCTGTCATGTGCCCAAGAGAACACAGATAATAACTTAATGATATCAAGGAAAAAATGCAAGAACAAAATGAGAAGTTCAACAAAGAGATATAAAATATAAAAAAGAACCAAATAAATTTTTGAGCTGAAGAATTCAATAGAGAGCTTCGACAACAAACTTGATCAAGCAGAGGAAAGAATCAGTGAACTCAAAGACATATCAATTGAAATTATCCAATCAGAGGAACAAAAAGAATGAAAAGGAATTAAGAAAGCCTACAGCACTTATTGGACACTATTAAGACAACAATGTGTGTATCATTAGAGTCCCAGAAGGAGAACAAAGGGAAAAAGAAATGGAAAGCTTATTTAAAGAGATAATTACTGAGAACTTCCCAAACCTGGTGAGAGATTTGGACATGCAAGCTCATGAAGCTAATATGTCACCCTAAAATTTTAATCGAAAAAGATCTTCTTCAAATCACACTATAGCAAAACTAACTAAAATCAAAGAGAAATAGGGGCCAGCCCAATGGCCAAGTGGTTAAGTTCGCATGCTCTGCTTCAGTAGCCCAGGGTTCTGCCAGTTCAGATTGGATCCTGGGTGCAAACATGGCACCACTCATTAGGCCCTGCTGAGGTGGCATCCCACATGCCACAATTAGAAGGACCCACAACTAAAATACAGAACTATGTAATGGGGGTTTTGGGGAGAAAAAGCAGAAAAAAAAAAAAAGATTGGCAAGAGTTGTTAGCTCAGGTGCCAATCTTCAAAAATAAAAGAGAAAATTTTAAAGCAGCAAGAGAAAAAAATTTCTCTCATATAAGGAAACCCCTATAAGTCCATCATTGGATTTCTTAGCAGAGACCTTTCAGGTCAGAAAGAATGGGATTATTCAAAGTGCTGAGAGAAACTTCCAGCCAAGAATACATTACCCAGCAAAGTTGTCCTTCAGAAATGAAGGCAAGATAAAAAAATTGTCAAACAAACACAACCTGAGAGAGTTCATTGTCATAAGACTTGCCTTATAAGAAATGCTGAAAAGACTTCTTCAAGCTGAAATGATGGTACACTAATAACATAAAAACATACAATACACTGGTAAAGATAAGTATACAGTCATATTCAGAATACTCTAATACTGTAATATCATGGGGTGTTAAAACTCAATACTAGTATAAAGGTTAATGGACAAAAGTATTTAAAACAGCTATAGATGCAATAATTTGTTAATGGATAGACAATAAAAAAGAGGTAAATTATGACGTCAAAACATAAAATGGGGGGAGTAAAAGGGTAGAGTGTTTTTTTCTCTCTCTTTGTTTTGTTTTGTTTTGTTTTATGATGAAGATTGACCCTGAGCTAACATCTATGGCCAATCTTCCTCTTTTTGCTTGAGGAAGAGTGTCCCTGAGGCAACATCTGTTCCAATCTTCCTCTATTTCATGTGTGGGATGCTACCACAGCATGGCTTGATGAATGGTGTGTAGGTCCATGCCTGGGATCTGAACCCACAAACCCCGAGCAGCCAAAGCTAAGCACATGAAATTAACCACTATACCATGGGGCTAAAAGGGTAGAGCATTTGTATATAATCAAAGTTAAGTTGTTATCAGCTTAAAGTAGACTTTTATATCTATAAGATGCTTATAGGAAGCTTCAGGGTAACCAGAAAATAAAAACCTATAGTAGCTACATACAAGATGAAAAGTGTGAAATCAAATTATACCCTATGGAAAATCATCAATTAACAAAAGAAGAAAGTAGGAGAAGAAGAAAGGAAAAAAGAACCTACAAAATAGCCAGAAAAAAATTAGCAAGATGGCAATTACCTATCAATAGTTACTTGAAGTAAATATAAATGGATTAAGTTCTTCAATCAAAAGGAAGAGAATGGCTGGATGGATAAAAAAATGAGACTCAATTATACACTATCTACAAAAGACTCGCTTCAGCTTTGAGAACACATACAGGCTCAGAAGGAAAGGATAGAGAAAAATGTTCCATGCAAATGGACACAAAAAGAGAGCAGGGGTAACCACACTTATCACATACAAAATAGACTTTAAGCGAAAAATGGTAACAAGAGACAAAGAAGGTCATTATATAATGATGAAGATGTCAATTCATCAAGAAGACATAACAATCATAAGTGTATATGCACCCAACCTCAGAGCACCTAAATATATTAAATAAGTACTAACAGATCTGAAGGGAGAACTAGACAACAATATAATAATAGGAGGAGACTTCAATAATACACTTTCAACAATGCATAGATCATCCAGACAGAAAATCAATAAGGAAACATTGGACTTGAACTATACTATAGACCAAATAGACCTAACAAAGATAACAGAACATTCCACCCAACAGTAGCAGAATACACATTTTTCTCAAGCACAAGCAGAACATTCTCCAGGATAGATTATATGATAAGTCACAAAACTAATCTGGGAAAATTTAAAAAGGTTGAAGTCATACCAAGTATCTTTTCTGACCACAACTGTATTAAACTAGAAATCAATAACAGAAGAAAACTGGAAAATTCACAAATATGTGGAAACTAAACAACACACTCCTGAACATACAATTGGTCAAAGATGAAGTCAAAAGGGAAATTTAAAAATATCTTGAAACAAATTAAAACATATGGGATGCAGCCATAGCAGGCTAAGAGGCGAGTTTATAGTGATGAATGTCTACATTAAGAAAAAAGAAAAGATCTCAAGTAAACATTCTAAACTTACATCTCAAGGATCTAGAAAAACAAGACCAAACTAAGCTCAAAGTTAGGATAAGGAAGGGGATAACAAGGACCATAGCAGAAGTTAATGAAATAGAGAATAGGAAAACAATAGAAAAGATGAATAAACTAAAAGTTGGTGTTTTGAAAAGGTAAAGTTAGCAAACCTTAGGTAGTTTTCCAAGAAAAAAAAGAGAGAGGACTCAAAGTAAATAAAAGAGGAGAGATTACAAGTGAAACCACAGAAGTTCAAAGACTTATAAGAGACTACTATGAACAATTATATGCCAATAAATTGGACAACCTAGAAGAAATGGATAAATTCCTAGAAACATACAACCTATCAAATTTCAATCAGGAAGAAACACAAATCTGAACAAACCAAAAATGAGCAAGGAGATTGAATTAGCAATCAAAAACCTCATAACAAAGAAAACTCCAGGACCAGATGGCTTCATGGGTGAGTTCTACCAAACATTTAAAGAAGAACTAATGCCAATTCTTCTCAAACTCTTCCAAACTGAAAATGAGGGAACACTCTCAAATTCATTTTATAAGGCCAAGATTAGCTTGATATCAAAGCCAGATAAGGATACTACAAGAAAAGAAAACTATAGGTCAATGTCCCTGATGAGTATACATGCAAATGTTCTATAAAAAAAAAAAATACTAGCAAACTGAACTCAATAGCACATTAAAAATATACACTATGTTCAAGGAGGATTTATCCCTGGGATGCAAGGATGGTTCAATATACAGAAAATCAATATATGTGATACACCATATTAATGGAATGAAAGAAAAATTATACCATCATTCCAACAGATGCAGAAAAAGCATTTGACAAAATTCAACATTCTTTCATGATAAAAACTCTCAACAAATTGGCTGTGGAGGAACTTACCTTAACATAATAAAAGCCATATATGACAAACCCACAGCTAACATCATACTCAATGATGAATAGTTGACAATTTTCCTTCTAAGATCAGAAATAAGACAAGGATGCCCACTCTCACCACTCATTTTCAACATACTACTGGAAGTCTTAGAGCAATGAAGCAAGACAAAGAAATGAAAATCATTCATAACAGAACAGAATAAGTAAACTTTCTCCATTGGCTGAAGATGTGGTCTTATATACAGAAAATCTTAAGGATTCTACCAAAAATACCTGTTAGAACTAATAAATGAATTCAGTAAATTTACAGGACACAAACTCAGCATACAAAAATCAGTTGTATTTCTATATACCAATAATGAAGTATCTGAAAAAGAAATAAACAATCTCATTTACAACAGCACCAAAACCAGTAAAATACCTAAGAATAAAATTAACCAAAGAAGTGAAAACTATGAGACATTGATAAAAGAAGTTAAAGAATACACAAAAGAATGGAAAGATATCCTATAGTCATGGATCAGAAGAGTTAATATTGTTAAAATGTTCATGCTACTGAAAGCAATCTACAGAGTCAATGCAATCTGTATAAAAATTCCAAAGATGTATTTCATAGAAATAGAAAAAACAATTTTAAAATTTATACGAAACCACAAAGGAACTTGAATAGTCAATGTAATCTTGAGAAAAAACAAATCTGGGAGCATCACATTTCCTGATTCAAACATATTACAAAAGCTATAGTAATCAAAGCAGTACAGCACTGGCTTAAAAACTGACATAGAGAAAAATGGAACACAATTGAGAGCCCAGAAATAAACCCACACATACATAGTCAACTAATATTTAACAAGGGACCCAAGAATACTCAATGGAGAAAAGATAGTCTCTTTAATAAATGGCACTGGGAAAACTGGATAGCCACATGTAAAAGAATGAAATTGAACCCCTATCTTACACCACTCACAAAAATTAACTCAAAATAGAATTAGGGAGAGTGATGTCAGAATCATGGCAGAGTGAGTTTTCCTCATAAATTCTCTCCTCAAAGATACAACAAAAAGGACATTCATATTGCAACAGAGGAGATACATGCAACACAAAAGATGCCTGATAGACCCAAGCATCCATATGCCAGGGGGTGCAGGTGTTGGAGCCCCCAGCCCAAGGAAGTAGAATGAGGTAAGAGAGAGCTTCTCTTTCTCCCTGAAGGGCAGCAATCCAGGGACAGATCATAGCTCTGAGAGGAAAGGGGGTGGGTGGCAGCCCTCCATAGGAATAATATCAATCTCTGAGGTCCCTCACAGTAAAGGTGATAGCCCCACATAGAGAGGACTAGCTATTGCAGGGGTGTTTCAATCAAGGTAACACTCCAGGAAAGCAGATAGTGATGGGAGAGAAAGAAATCCCAGAGACCACACAGAATAAAGAAAGTGCCGCTCACCCCTGCCCAGTGCCACAGTTCAGCACCTGGGAGCTGTGCTGTGAATTGCAGCAGGCTCAGAATAGGCAGCTCTTGAACACCACCCAGTGACAGCAGGTGAAAGCAATGATCAAATACTACCACAATGCAGAAGCACACAGGTACAACATCTAGTACTATGAAAAAATACATTAAATCTCCAGACAAGAGGGAAAATTACAAATACCCAGAAATCAGTCGTGAAGGCACAGAAATCTATAATCTAAATGACAGAGAATTCAAAAAAGCTATCATAAATTAACTTAATGAGTAACAAGAGAATGCAGATAGATAGTTCAATGAATTCAGGACCTACTTCACAAAAGAGATTGAAACTATAAAGAAGAACCCATCAGAAATATTGGAGATGCAAAACACAATGGATGAGATAAAGAAGAATATGGATTCCCTGAACAATAGAGCTGGTGTTATGGGGGAAAAAAACAGAAATTTTTAGGACAGAAATATAGAAATGCTTCAGATGGAGGAGAGAGAACTAATACTAAAAAGAAATGAAGAAATTCTCTGAGAAATACCTGACTCAATTAGAAAACGCAACATAAGGATTTTAGGTATTCCAGAGGGAGAAGAGAAAGAGAAAGAGTCAGAAAGCTTGTTCAAAGAATTAATAGTGGAGAACTTCCCAGACCTAGGAGTGAGATGGAAATGAAAGTGAAAGAGCCCAGCAGATCTCCTAACTATATCAATGTAAAAAGACCTACTGAAAGGCATATAGCCGTGAAGCTGGCAAAAGAAAAAAATACTAAGGGCAACAAGGCAGAAGAAAATAACTTACAAAGGAACCACTATCAGGTTTTCAGCAGATTTCTCAGAAGGAACCTTACAGGTTAGATGAGAGTGGAATGAAATATTCAAATCTTTGAAAGACAAAAACTTTCAACCAAGAATACTCTATCCAGTTAAAATATCCCTCAGATATGATGGATAAACAAAAACTTTCCTAGAAAACTAAATCTAAGGGAGTTCATCGCCACAAGACTCCCCCTATAAGAAATCCTCAAGATCACAACCCTGAGTAAGGAGATAAATATGTAGATATAATCAGAAAATTGTATGTATCCATCAGAATAGGTTAGCAAACACTCAAGTATAACATTAAAGATAAAAGGAAGGAAAACACCAAAAACAAATATAATCTTGTCATTTTTTTATTGAGTTCATAATACTTTACATCATGTGAGATTTCAGTTGTATATTACTTCTTGACTGCCACCACATAAGTGCTCCCCTTCCCTCCCTTCCCCCCACCACCTTGGTAACCACTGAACTGTATTCTTTGTCCCAGTACTTGTATATATTCCAGATATGAGTGAAATCATTTGGTGTTTGTCTTTCTCAGACTGGCTTATTTCACTTAGCATAATTCCATCTAGGTCCTTCCATGTTATTACTAATGGGATGAATTCATCTTTTTTCCTGGCTGAGTAGTATTCCATTGTATATATATAACACATCTTCTTTATCCAATCATCAGTCAATGGGCAATTAGGTTGCTTCCATGTCTTGGCTATTGTGAATAGTGCTTCAATGGACATAGGGATGCATATGTTACTTTGGATTTTTCATTTCAAATTGTTTGGGTAGATATCCAGTAGTGGGATAGCTGGGTCATATGGTAGTTCTATTTTTACATTTTAGAGGAATTTCCATACTGTTTTCCACAGTTGTTGCACCAGTTTGCCTTCCCACCAGCACAGCATGAGGGTTCTCTTCTCTCCACACCCTCTCCAGAATTTGTTATTTTTAGTCTTATTGATTATAGCCATTTTAACAGGCATAAGGTAGCATCTTAGTGTAATTTCAATTTGCATTTCCCTGATGATTAGTGATGTTGAACACATTTTCATGTGTTTTTTAGCCATCTCTCTATCTATCTTCTTTGGAAAAATGTCTGTTCCTCTCCTTGGCCCACTTTTTGGTCAGGTTGTTTGCTTTTTTATTGTTCAGCTGTGTCAGTTCCTTATATATTATGGAGATTAACCCCTTGTCAGATATATGATTTGCAAATATTTTCTCCCAATTGGTGGATTGTCTCTTTGTTTTGATCCTAGTTTCTTTTGCATTGCAGAAGCACTTTGGTCTGATGAATTCCCACTTGTTTATTTTTTCTTTGGTTTACCTTGTCTGAGAGGACATGGTATTTGAAAAGATCCTTTTTAGTTTGATGTCAAAGAGTGTACTACTAATACTATCTTCCAGGAGTTTCATAGTTTCAGGACGTATCTTCAAGTCTTTGATCCACTTTGAGTTTATTTTTGTGTATGGTGTGAGATAGTGGTCTACCTTCATTCTTTTGCGTGTGGCTGTCCAGTTTTCCCAACACCATTTATTGAAAAGGCTATCTTTTCTCCATTGTATGTTCTTGGCAATTTTGTCAACGATTAGCTGTCCGTAGATGTGTGGTTTTATTTCTGGGCTTTCAGCTCTGTTCCATTGATCTGTGTGCCATTGATCTTTGTACCACTACCAAGCCATTTTGGTCACCATGGCTTTGTAGTACATTTTGAAGTCAGGGATTGTGATACCTCCAGCTTTGTTCTTTTTTTCTCAGGATTAGCAATTCCGGGTCTTCGGTTGCCCCATATGAATTTTAGTATTCTTTGCTCTATTTCCGTGAAGAATATCATTGGGATTCTGATAGGGATTGCACTGAATCTGTAGATTGCTTTTTGTAGTATGGACATTTTAACTATGTTTATTTCTTCCAATCCATGAGCAAGGAATCTCTTTCCATCTCTTTAAGTCATTATCATATTTTCTTAGTAATGTCTTATAGTTTTCATTGTTAAGTCCTTCACCTTCTTGGTTAAATTTATTCCTAGGTACTTTTTTTTTTAGTTGGAATTGCAAATGGAATTATATTCCTGAGTTTTCTTTCTGTAAGTTTGTTATTGCAGTATAGAAAAGAAACTGATTTTTGTAAGTTGATTCTGTACCCTGAAACTTTACTGTAGTTGTTATTATTTCCACTAGTTCGCCAATGGATTTTTTTGGGTTTTCTGTATATAAGGTCATGTCATCTGGAAACAGCAAGAGTTTCACATCTTCACTCCCTATTTGGATTCCTTTTATTCCTTTCTCTTGCCTAATTGCTCTGGCCAAAACCTCCAGTACTATGTTGAATAAGAGTGGTGATAGTGGGCATCCTTGTCTTGTTCCTATTCTCAGAGGGATAGTGCTCATTTTTTGCCCATTGAGTATGATGTTGGCTATGGGTTTGTCATATATGGACTTTATTTTGTTGAGGTACTTTCCTTCTATCGCCATTTTGTTAAGATATTTTATCATAAATGGTTTTTGGATCTTGTCAAATGATTTCTCTGCATCTATTAAGATGATCATGTGGTTTTTATTCCTCAATTTGTTGATGTGGTGTATCACGTTGATTGATTTGTGGATATTGAACCATCCCTATGTCCCTGATATGAACACCACTTGATCATGACATATCATCCTTTTGATGTATTGTTGAATTCTTGTTGCCAAAATTTTGTGGAGAATTTTTGCATCTCTGTTCATTAGCAATGTTGGCCTGTAATTCTTTTTTGTGCTGTCCCTGTCAGGCTTTGATATCAGAGTGATGTAGGCCTCGTAGAATGTGTTAGGAAGTGTTCCATCCTCCCTAAGTTTTTGGAATACCTTGAAAAGGATTGGTATTAAATCCTCTCTGAAAGTTTGCTGGAATTCCCCAGGAAAGCCATCTGGTCCTGGGGTTTTATTCTTTGGGATGTTTTTGATTGCTGTTTCAATCTCTTTCCTTGTGATTTGTCTATTCGGATTGTTGGGAGATTGTATGAGTCTAAATATTGATCCATTTTCTCTAGATTATCCATTTTGTTCACATATAGTTTTTCATAGTATTCTCTTATAATCCATTGTATTTCTGTGGAGTCTGTTGTAATCTCTCATCACTCATTTCTGATTTTGTTTATTTGAGTTTTCTCTCTTTTGTTCTTTGTAAGTCTGGCTAGGGGTTTGTCAATTTTATGTATCTTCTCAATGAACCATCTCTTTCTTTCATTGATCCTTCCTACTGCCTTTTTGTTTCAGTAGCATTTATTTATTCTCTGATATTTATTATTTATCTCCTTCTGCTGACTTAGGACTTTGTTCTTTTTTTCCAATTCAGTTAGATGTAATTTGAGAATGCTTATTTGGGATTTTTCTTGTTTGTTAAGGTGTGCCTGCATTGCAATGAATTTCCCTCTTAATACGGCTTTTGGTGCATCCCATATGAGTTGGTAAGGCATGTTGTCATTTTCATTTGTCTCGAGATATTTTTTTATTTCTTATTTAATTTCTTCACTGATCCGTTGCATGTTCAATAGCATATTGTTTAATCTCCACATCTTTGTCCCTTTCTCAGATTTTTTCTTGTAATTAATTTCTAGTTTTACAGCATTGTGATTGGAGAAGATGCTTGTTATTATTTCTATTTTGTTAAAAGTTATAGAGTCTTGCCTTTTTCCCCAACATATGGTCTATCCATGAGAATGTTCCATGCACACTTGAGAAGAATGTGTAGTCTGCCTTTTTTGGATGGAGTGTTCTATATATGTCTACATCCAACTGGTTTAGCTTTTCATTTACTTCCACTGTTTCCTCATTGATTTTCTGTCTGGGTGTTCTTGCCAATGATGTGAGTGGGGTGGTGAGGTCCCCTACCATTATTGTGTTATTTTTAATATCTTCTTTTAGGGTTGTTAACAGTTGCTTTATGAACGTTTGTTCCCCTGTGTTCGTTGCATGGATATTTATAAGCGTTATTTCTTCTTGATGGAGTGTCCCTTTGATCATTATAGATTACCCTTCTTTGTCTCTCTTTACCTTCCTTGTCTTGAAGTCTACTTTGTCTGATATAAGTATTGTGACACCTGCTTTCTTTTGTTTGCTGTTAACTTGGAGTATCGACTTCCATCCCTTCACTCTGAGCCTGTGTTTGTCATTGGAGCTGATTGTGTTTCCTGGAGGCAACAAATTGTTGGATCTTGTTCCTTAATCCATTTTGCCACTCTGTGTCTTTTTATTGGAGAGTTCAATCCATTTACATTGAGGGTGATTATTGATGCATGAGGGCTTAATGCTGTCATTGGATCAGTCATTTCCTGGTTTCCTGCATTTCCTTTGTTTCTCATCCTGTGTGCTTTCATCTCCCCATTGAATTATGCAATATTTTATTATGTGTTTCTTTGGGTTGTTTTTCTTTTTTTTCTCTCTGTGCTTGAGTTAATGTCTTTATTTTTATTTTCATTATTTTTAATTTTTATTTTTTTCGGATGTACATCATATTTCAAATTCTGGATACATCGCATCATGTTCACCACCCGAACACTAATTATAGTGCATCCCCTCACATGTAACCCTAATCACCCCTTTTGCCCTCCCCCCATGGTAACACCCGTCCAATCTCCAATGCTATGTGGGGTTTTTTTTTTTTGTCATTTTTATCTTCTACTTATGAGTGAAATCATATGGTATTTGACTTTCTCCCTCTGACTTATTTCACTCAGCATAATACCCTCAAGGTCCATCCATGTTGTCACAAATGGCTGGATTTCACATTTCTTATGGCTGAGTCCATCGTGTATAAATACCACATCTTCTTTATCCATCCGTCCCTTGATGGGCACCTAGGGTGCTTCCAAGTCTTGGCTATTGTGTATAATGCCGCAATGAACATAGAGGTGCAAGTATCTTTATGCCTTTGTGTTTTCAAGTTCTTTGGATAAATACCCAGCAGTGGAATAGCTGGATCATATGGTAGATCTATCCTTAATTTTCTGAGGATACTCCAAACGGCTTTCCATAGTGGCTGCACCAGTTTGCACTCCCACCAGCAGTGAACAAGGGTTCCCTTCTCTCCACACACTCTCCAACACTTGTTGTTTCCTGTCTTGTTAATTATAGCCATTCTGACCGGAGTGAGGCGATACCTCATTGTAGTTCTGATTTGCATTTCCCTGATAGTGAATGATGTTGAGCATCTTTTCATATGACTGTTGGCCATCTGTATTTCTTCTTTGGAGAAATTTCTGTTCAGATCTTTTGCCCACTTTCTAATTGGAATGTTGGTTTTTTGTTGTTGAGCTGTATGAGTTCTTTGTATATTTTGGATATTAACCCCTTATCTGATATATGGTTTGCAAATATCTTCTCCCAATTGTTAGGTTGTCTTTTCGTTTTGTTGATGGTTTCCTTTGCTGTGCAGAAACTTTTTAGTTTGATGTAGTCCCATTTGTTCATTTTTTCTTTTGTTTCCCTTGCCCAGTCAGACACGGGACTTGAAAATATGCTGCTCAGACCAATGTCGTAGAGCGTACTGCCAATGTTTTCTTCTAGAAGTCTCATGGTTTCGGGTCTTACATTCAAGTCTTTAATCCATTTTGAGTTGATTTTTGTGCATGGTGTAAGGGAATGGTCTCCTTTCATTCTTTTGCCTGTGGCTGTCCAGTTTTCCCAGCTCCATTTATTGAAGAGACTCTCCTTTCTCCATCGTATGCTCTTGGTTCCCTTGTCGAATATTAGCCATCCATAAACGTGTGGGTTTACTTCTGGGCTCTCAATTTTGTTCCATTGACTGTGTGTCTGTTTTTGTGCCAGTACCATGCTGTTTTGGTTACTATGGCTTTGTAGTATAATTTGAAATTGGGGAGTGTGATACCTCCAGCTTTGTTCTTTTTTCTCAGGAGTCCTTTGGATATTCGGGGTCTTTTGTTGTTCCATATAAATTTTAGGATTCTTTGTTCTATTTCTGTAAAAATGTGTTGGAACTTTGATAGGGATTGCATTGAATCTATAGATTGCTTTAGGAAGTATGGACATTTTAACAATGTTAATTCTTCCAATCCAAGAGCACGGCATATCTTTCCATTTCTTTCCAAGTCTTCTTTGACTTCTTTCAATAATGTTTTATAGTTTTCAGTGTACAGATCTTTCACCTCTTTGGTTAATTTTATTCCTGGGTATTTTATTCTTTTTGTTGCAATTTTAAATGGGATTGTATTCTTAATTTCTCTTTCTGCTACTTCGTTGTTAGTGTATAGAAATGCAACGGATTTTTGTACATTGATTTTGTATCCCACAACTTGACTGTATTCCTTTATTGTTTCTAAAAGTTTTTTAGTGGACTCTTTAGGATCTTCTAGATATAAAATCATGTCATCTGCAAAGAGTGACAGTTTCACTTCTTCTTTTCCAATGTGGATACCTTTTATTTCTTTTTCTTGCCTGATTACTCTGGCTAGGACTTCCAATAGTATGTTAAATAAGAGTGGTGACAGTGGGCATCTTTGTCTGGTTCCTGTTCTTAGAGGGATAGCTTTCAGTTTTTCTCCATTGAGAATGATATTTGCTGTGGGTTTGTCATATATGGCCTTTATTATGTTGATGTATTTTCCTTCTATACCCAATTTATTTAGAGTTTTTATCATAAATGGATGCTGTACCTTGTCAAATGCTTTCTCTGCATCTATTGAGATGATCATGTGATTTTTATTCTTCATTTTGTTAATGTGGTGTATCACGTTGATAGATTTGTGCATGTTGAACCCTCCCTGTATCCCCGGAATGAAATCCACTCGATCATGATGTATGATCTTTTTAATGTATTGTTGTATTTTATTTGCTAGTATTTTGTTGAAGATTTTTTGCATCGATGTTCATCAGTGATATTGGCCTGTAATTTTCTTTTTTTGTGTTGTCCTTGTCTGGTTTTGGTATCAGGATAATGTTTGCTTCGTAGAAGGAGTTAGGAAGCCTCCCCTCCTCTTCAATTTTTTGGAAGAGTTTGAGAAGGATGGGTACTAAGTCTTCTTTGAATGTTTGGTAGAATTCACCAGGGAAGCCATCTGGTCCTGGACTTTTATTTTTTGGGAGGTTTTTAACTGCTGTTTCGATCTCCTTACTGCTGATTGGTCTATTCAAATTTTCTACATCTTCTTGGTGCAGTTTTGGAAGGTTGTATGTTTCTAAGAATTTATCCATTTCTTCTAGATTATCTAATTTGTTGGCATATAGCTTTTCATAGTATTCTCTTATTGTCTTTTATTTATGAGGTGTCCATTGTACTCTCTCCTCTTTCATTTCTGATTTTATTTATTTGAGCCTTCTCTCTTTTTCTTGGTGAGTCTAGCTAAGGATATGTCAATTTTGTTTATCTTTTCGAAGAACCAGCTCTTGGTTTCATTAATTTTTCTATTGTTTTTTTTTTAGTCTCTATTTCGTTTAATTCTGCTCTGATTTTTATTATTTCCTTCCTTCTGCTGATTTTGGACTTTGTTTTGTGTTCTTTTTCCAGTACCTTTAGGTGCACTTTTAGATTGTCTATTTGGGATTTTTCTTCTTTGTTGAGGTAGGCCTGAATTGCTATAAACTTCCCTCATAGGACCGCTTTTGCTGTATCCCACAGATTTTGGCATGTCGTGTTTTCATTTTCATTTGTCTCCAGGAATTTTTTTTATTTCTTCTTTGATTTCTTCATTGACCCAATCATTGTTCAGTAGCATTTTGTTCAATCTCCACATTTTTGTGGCTTTTCTGGTTTTCTTTCTGTAGTTGATTTCCAGTTTCATACCCTTGTGGTCAGAAAAGATGCATGGCATTATTTCGATATTCTTAAATTTATTGAGACTTGTTTCATGGCCTAATATGTGATCAATCCTGGAGAATGTTCCATGGGCATTTGAAAAGAATGTGTATTCTGTGGTTTTTGGATGGAATGTTCTGTATATATGTACTAAGTCCATCTGGTCTAATGTGTCCTTTAAGGCCATTGTTTCCTTATTGATCTTCTGTTTGGATGATCTATCCATTGGTGTAAGTGGAGTGTTAAAGTCGCCTATGCTTATTGTGTCATTGTCAATTTTTCCTTTTATGTCTGTTAATAATTGCTTTATATATTTAGGTTCTCCTATGTTGGGTGCATTGAGATTTACAAGTGTTATTTCTAGTTGTTGGATTGTTCCCTTTATCCCTACGTAGTGCCCTTCTTTGTCTCTTGTTATAGCTTTTGTTTTAAAGTCTATTTTGTCTGATATAAGTACTGTTATCCCCTCTTTATTTTCTTTGCAATTTTCTTGGGATATCTTTTTCCATCCTTTCACTTTCAGTTTGTGATTGTCTTTAGGTCTGAAGTGTGTCTCTTATATGCAGCATATATATGGGTCCTGTTTTTTATCCAATTAGCCACCCTATACCTTTGATTGGAGCATTTAGTCCATTGACATTTAAAGTAGCTATTGATACTTTTTGAAAAAAGTAGCATTTTGTTGCTTTTTTCTGTGTGTTTTAGTAGTTCTTCTCTGTTCCTTTCTTTTTCTCTTGCTCTCTTCCCTTGCGGTTTGATGTCTTTCTCTAGTAATATGTTTGATTTCTTTTGTCTTACTTATTTGCTCACTTATTATAAGTTTCTGATTTGTGATTACCATGAGGATCTTATTGTAATATTCTATGTATATAACAGTCTATATCTAGTTGATAGACTCTTTAGCTTGAACTCTTTTAAAAGCTCTACTTTTTCACTCCCCTCCTCCCACGTTTTATGTTTTTGGAAATCATATCTGATCTCTTGTTTTGTGTGTGTCTATCCATTACCCTCTTATCATTGAAATAGGTAATTTTAGTACTTTTGTCTTTTAACCTCCATATTATCTTCACAGGTGGTTGATCTGCTACCTTTACTATATTTTTAACTTTACCAGTGATTTTATTGCCTGGTTTTTTTGAGGGGGGAGGTTGATAATTTTTTTATCCCTGTTTGTGGTCATCATCTTCCCACTTAAGTAAGTCCCTTCAGCATTTCTTGTAGAACTGGTTTCTTGGTGATAAACTCCTTTAATTTTTGTTTGTCTAGGAAGCTCTTTATCTCTCCTTCCATTCTGAATGACAACATTGATGGATAGAGTATTCTTGGCTTTAGTTTCTTTCCTTTCAGCACTTTAAATACGTAGTACCATTCTCTTCTCGCCTGTAGGGTCTCAGCTGAGAAGTCCGCTGATAGCTTTATGGCTTTCCTTTGTATGTCACTAATTGCCTTTCTCTTGCTGCTTTTAGAATTCTCTCTTTATCTTTAAATTTGGATATTTTAATTATAATGTGTCTTGGTGTGGGCCTCTTTGGTCTTATCTTGTTTGGAGCTCTCTGTGCTTACTGTATTTGAATGTCTGTTTCCTTCCTTAGGTTAGGAAAATTTTCAGTTATTTCTTCAAATAAATTTTCTGCCCGTTTGTCTCTCTTTTCTCCTTCTCAGACAGCTATAATGAGAATGTTAGTGAGCTTGATATTGTCCCAGAGTTCCCTTAGACTGTTCTCATTCTGTCTAATTCTTTTTCTTTTTCTCTTCAACTTGGGTAATTTCCTCTACTCCTTTGTCCTGCTCACTGATCTATTCTTCTGCATCCTGTACTCTGCTATCGAGTCCCTGTGGTTAATTTTTCATTTCCAGTATTGTATTCTTCATTTCTGATTGGTTCACTTTTATATTTTTCAGTTCTTTGTTGATGAGCTCACTGTGTTCATCCAGTCTTCTCCCAATATCTGTGAGCATCCTTATTAGTTTTTATTTGATCTCTTTGTCAGATAGGTTGCTTATTCCTATTTCATTTAGTCCTTTTTCTGGGGTTTTGTCCTGTTCCCTTGCTTGTAATGTATTCCTTTGTCTCCTCATTATGCCACTTTCTCTGTGTTATTCCTATGTATTAGGTGAGTTGGCTATGTCTCCTGATCTTGGAGAAGTGGCCTTATGTAAGAGATGCCTTTTGAGGCCCAGCAGTGTGCTTCCCTCTCATCACCAGTCAAAGTGATCCAGGAGTGACTTTGTGGGCTGCTTGTGTCTTCCTGCTGTGGTAGGGTTGCTCTTACTGCAGGTACTGAGGGAGTCTAGTCTTTCCTTCCCTGGCCAGCTGTTTGTAAATCGGTTTGGGGAGCCTCAGCACCATTCGTTACAAGGTATAACAGCACACTGCTGTTGCAGCAACCCAGTGTAGCTGGCTGCTAGGCTCAGGGGCTTACAGTTGCTATTGGCCTCAGGCTTACAAGGCTGTTGTCAGTTCTTTTAAGAGTGCAGATGTGTGGGGCTGGCCCCAGACATGGGACCACTCAATTGTTTCAGGCTTTGGAAAGTGGGGCTGATCCTTTTTATGGTTATTTGTGAAGCACAGGTCTACTGCCGTTGATAAGCCTCACCACCCACACTGTCAGCATTGCCCTGGTCTGTGCACACTTCCCAACCCCTGGATCATACTTTGATGCCCCAATGAAGAGGCCCACATGTCTCCACCAATGTCCCCCACAGTTCACCTGGTCCTCACACAGGCCCTGCCCCACAGAGGAAGACACACTTGCCTGCCTTTAGAGGATAAAGGCACTCAGTCAATGCAGGCTGACAAGTAGCTTGAGGGTTACTATTGGGTTGGGCTTGTCCCTAGGGCAGGCTGCCTGCCCTGGCTGAATTGGAATAACTCTGTGCTCTAGTGGGTGTGGCAGACCCCTGCATTAACAGACCAGGGGAAAAACCTCAATGGCATCCACTGGGGTCAGTGTCAATACACCTGGACCAGGTCAAAACAATGGCCCCCACCAATGTCTCAGTCTCTGGAGAGGTCTCTCCTCTCACTGAGATACCACCAGAGGGCAGCAGGTGAGTGTCTTCACCAAAGGACTGTCAACCTTCTCTCTGGTGATTTTAGGTTCCCACGATGGATGAGTTTGTGCATGGGCCCTTTAGACACAGGTCTTTTTGGCTTTCCTCCAATAGCTTCTATTGGGGTACCCCCAACTGCAGTTAGTAGCTAGCAAAACCAGATAGTAAGACTCTTGTCTCAGTTGTGCTGAGTCTGAAGGATAGTTATAGAAGTATTGGTCCCCACTCCAGACCTCACTCCTCTAGGGAGGGCTGCATACCTTAGGGTGGCTACTCCCTGGCTGGCTGAGAAACTCTGCTGTCCCTGAAGGTATTTTTTTTTCTCTCCAGCAGAAATTTTTCCCTCTTCCACCTTTGACTGTTTTCTTATTATTGAATTTTGAAAGGTCTTTATATTCTTGCTATAAGTCCTTTATAAGATATAAGCTTTGAAAATATTTTGTTCAATTCTGTGGCTTGTCTTTTAATTTTCCCAAAAGTGTCTTTCAAAAAGAAGCTTTTGATTTTGATAAAATCCAATTTATCAATTTCTTCCTATTAGAAATCATGCTTTTAATGTCATATCTAAGATATTTTTGCCAAAACCACGGTCACAACAGAAGTTTTCTCCCATAAGTTTTATAGTTTTAGGTTTCACATTTAGATCTATGATTCATTCTGAGTTAACTTTCATATATAGCATGAAGTATGGGTGCAAGTTTATTTGTTTTTGCACTTGGATGCCTAATTGGTTTACATCAATTTTGAAAAGATAATCCTTTCTCTACTCATATGGCTTTGTGCTTTCACTGAGATTCATTTGTCCATATATGTATGTCTCTATTTGTGGACTTTCTATTCCATTCCTTTGGTGCATTTTTCTATCATTACACTAATTTCACCTTGTCTTCATCATTAAAGTTTTATAATAAGGCTTGAAATCAAGTAATATTAGTCCTCCCACTTTAATCTTCTGTTTCAGAATTATTGGCTGTGCATTTCATAGGAAATTTTGTATTACTTTGTCAATTTCTATAAAGACCATGAGGAAATTCTCCCTGGGATTGCATTCATTCTATGAATCAATTTTAGGAGACTTATGCCTCCTTTATTTAGTTCTTTTAAGATTTTTCTCAACAATATTTGTAGTTTTCAGTGTACATCTCTTTCCCATCTTTTGTCAGATTTAACACTATTTCATAGTTTTTGATAGTATTTTTAAATTGGGTTTCATTTTATTAATATCAGTCTTTAATTTGTCATTATTATTATATAGAAATACAATTGATTTTTGTACATCGATAAAGTATCTTTCAACCTCCCTAAATTCACTTAACATGTCTAGTAGCTTTTGTAGATCACACTGAGTTTTCTACATAAATAATCCTTTTGTCTGTGTAATGATGGTTTTACTTCTTCCTTTCTAATTTTGTTGCCTTACCTTTCATTTTTTAACCTTATTGTAACTGACTAGACCCTTCACTAAATTATTGAACAGAAATGGTTACAGTGGATAGCCTTGAATTTATCATAATATTAGGTGACAAACGTTCAGTCTCTCACCATTAAGTATGATGTGAGCTGTAGGTTTTTGGTAGATGCCTGTTTTTAAAAGGAGGAAATTCCCTTCAATTCTTTTTTTGTTTTGTTGAAATTTTCAGCAGGAGTGGGTGTTGAATTTATTCAAATGTTTTTCCTCCTTCCATTGAGATGATCATGTTGTTGTCTATTTTCATTTCTTAATATGATGATTTAAATTGATTGATTTAGAACAGTGGTCAGTCAACTATAGCCCAAGATCCATGTTTTTGTGAATAAAGTTTTTTCAGGGACACAGCCATGTCCACCAATTTGTGTATTGTCTATGGCTGCTTTCATGCTACTATGGAAAAGTTGAGTAGTTGTGACAAACACTATATGGCCATAACCTAAAATATTTATTAGCTGGCCTTTTAAAAACATAATTTGCTGATCCCTTATTTCGAATATTAAATCAACCTTGCATTTCTAGAATAAGCTCTACTTGGTAATGATATATTATTCTCTTTATATATTGCCAAATATAATCTGCTAAAATTTAGTTTAGGACATTTGCCTTTGTATTAATGAGCAATATTGGTGTATAGTTTTCTTATGTTTTAATGGTTTTCCCCAGTTTTCTTATCCTGGCAAGGCTGACCTTTTAGAATAATTTGAGAAACATTCCCTGCTCCCCAATTTCTGAAAGATTTTGTGTAGAATTTGTATTATTTATTTTTTAAATTGTTGATAAAATTCACCAGTGATATTATCTGGACAAGGAGTCTTCCTTTTTGGAAAGTTTTTAACTACTAACCCTTTTTCTTTAAATAGGGAAAAGACTATTCATGTAATCCATTTTATCTTGAGTTAGCCTTGTAAATGTATGTCTTTCAAAGAATTTAAAATACCAAATTTATCAGGACGAAATTGTTGCAATACGTTCTTATTGTCCTTTAGCATCCGTAGACTCCATATTGCTAGTTCCTCTGCTTTGGTCTCTCCAGATACTCATCTCCATCTCCTCAGCTCAGTCTTCCAGGTTCTGCCTGGGCTCCTTCACTCTGTGCCACAGCATGGAAACTCTGTCCAGGTATGACCTGGGGCAATCACAGAGATCACTGTTTTGTTCCTTCTCTCAGGAATCACTGTCCTTCATTATCTTCTTCCAATGTCTTAACAGCCGATTGAGGTCTTAAAAGCAGACTTATGACTGATTTTTCTTTGTTTTAGGTAGGAGGTTAAATCCAGTCTCTGAAACTCTATCTTGACTTAAAGCAGAAGTTCCCTGATTAGATTACTGATCTTTAACCTTCCTTGTTTTTAAAGTTATGCATTTCAAATGATAGATTTATTTATCAGTGTGGCTTTAGCTGCATATCTCAAATTTGATACTCCATTTGTATTATTATTTGGTTCATGGTATTTCTGAAAATTCCATTGTTATTTTTTTATTTCCCTCATATATTATTTAAAAGCATTGTCTTATTTCCCAAATATGTAACTATTTTCTAGTCATTTGTGGATTGTGGGGAGGTAGGGAGAGGAGTGTTGATATCTAATTTAATTCCACTGTGGTAAAAAAAAAATACCAGAGATGTGGTTTCAATTATTTTAAATGTGATAATACTTTCCTTATCTCTCATGATATGGTCAATTTTAGTAAATGTTTTATGTGTACCAGAAAAGAATGTATATTATGAAATTACCACATGCAGTGTTCTATATATGTCAATCTTGTCATTCTTCTTGAAATATGATATATTCTTCCTGACTTTTTTAGCTGCTTCTATCAGTTACTGTGCTTTATGGTGCAGCAAGTGATCAATTTTAGGACATGCTTATCCATCCTTTCTATAAATGTTTACTAGGTGTCTATTTGTACCTTTTCATTTATTTTCCTCAGAAAAAGATCCTCCTAGTTTTTGCCTTTTTGAAAATAAAGACTGGCTGTTGATTAATTGAGCACGAGCTATGGGAGAAAAGACGGTAATATTCACTTTTTTGTATACATAACTCAACAAATCTCCCAATTTCTGCCTCCGTTCTCACTCCTGCCTTTTGTTGTTTCTGCTTCCTGAGTGTGGAATCTCACTTGGTATTCACCAGTCAGCTCCCACATTCTTGCAACCTCTCAGTATCCAGCCTAGACGGTTGCTTCTTCTACTGTTTCATCACTCAAAAGTCTACACATATTTTATTTTATTCAAATTTTTCTATTTGATATGTTTTATGATACCCAACTGTCTCAGTTAAGCTCTTTTGGCGTATAGAGTAGGAGTTTCTATTTCACATAACAAGAAGATTGGAGCAAAGTGGTTCCAGGGTTGGTTCATTGAAAGTTCTTGCATCTTTCCATCTGGTAACAGCAGGGTCCAAGCCATCTTCAGGCTAGTTCTCCTCAGGGTCACAAGATGGATCCCAGATTTCACCATTACCTTATGGAAGGCCCAGGACATCTCTCCTGTGCCTCCTTTACTAGCACTGAGTCTCTTGATTATGGGACACTGTTGGTTGAGATGAAAAAGGATAACTATTGTAGAAAGAGAGGACGAAACTGGCTAGTTCATATACAGCATTTGGGGGTCTCACATATAGTTTTCATTTTATTCTAACTGTGAAGGGAAGACATTGAGCTAGGGAATGATGATATTTCTTTTTCTTTTTTTATTTATTTATTTATTTCTAGAGTTGGAAACCTTTTTTTTATGCTTTTTGGTGAGGAAGGTTGACCCTGAGCTAATATCTGTTACCAATCTTCCTTTTTTTTTTCCTCCTCAAAGCCCCAGTGGCTACATAGTTGTACATCCTAGTTTTAAGTCATTCTATGTGGGATGCTGCCGCAGCATGGCTTGATGAGTGGTGCATAGGTCCATACCTAGGATCGAACCAGTGAACCCCGAGCCACCAAAGAGGAATACATGAACTTAGCAACTCAGCCACAGGGCCACCCTCGATTATGCTTTGTTTTTAAAAGATCACACTGGATTCTCCAGGGAGAAGAGATTGTTTGCATGGTGAAGTATAAGAGGTAATAAAGCAGTATATAAGAGGGCTAGAACTAGGATTAAATAGTATATTCAAATCCTCTGAATGTAAGTTAATTAAAACCAGCAGAAGGTGAAACTTTGCAACTTCAATTCATTCTCCAATAAAAACAATATTTCTGTATGCCTACGAGTATTTTCTCCTTTACCTTCCTTTTTATGTTTTGTTATAATAAATGTCAAAAACCATGGCAAAGTACAAACATACACATATATGAAAGCTCCAATGTTAATGCTTCAGTAAGGGTTTGCAGTTCACAAAATTAAAGGCAGAACTTTCTCCCTTTTGAATTAATGTACTGTCTAATATATGCTATAACTTATTGTAGAGTGTGTCACATACCTTGTAGATGAAAGCAGAAAGTGTTGTAAGGTGCCACAATTTAGTGCTTGCTCATCTTTTTGGACATAGTAAAATAAGACCTATGAAAACTGATATATTTGCAACGTGTTTTTTCTATTCAGATATATATATTTTCTCTCCTTTTATTCAAGTCTTGTCTTTTACACCATTTAATGACATTTGTGTTTATATTCATTAAGATCCTACAGAGTACTTATGTTTACTCCAAGGTGTTTTATTAATTGTATGCCTACTAAGAAGGAGATTATTCTGTTTGTATTTTTACGTGCTTCTTGATGATTTAAAAGGCTTCCATTAGAACACATATTAAGTAGGTAGCTAGCCATCTTTGCAAATTTTATTTTTAGTAATCTTTTTGGATTAGATTGGTTTATAGCATTGTGTAATTTCGGGTGTACATTATGGTTTATCAATTCCTGAATACACTTCATCATGCTCACCCTCAGTAGTCTAATTTTTATCCATCACCATACATACGTGCCCCTTTGTCCCTTTCACCCACGCTCCAACCCTATTCCCCTCTGGTAACCACTAATCTGTTCTTACATTTTTTTACAATCTTGAACCTTTTTACTCACAAAAATGGCAATTTCAAATGTGATCCATTTCTATAGAAAGGTTAGAAATAAAAAATAAAGATATATCTGAAATAACCCAAAAGGAAATTATGTAGCTATATTTTAATCTAATCAAATAAACTAAACTTTAATAGACTTTAAGGTAATATCTTTACTTGGGATCAAATAGATACTTTAGAATAAAAAGTAGTCCAATTCACTAAAAAACCCTTTGAAATATGTAGTCATATAATAATGTATTCTAAAAAGATATAAAGCAAACACATACAGATTATGAGGGAAAACAGACTAACCTACAATAACAGTGGGAGAATTTTAAAACATGTCTCTTATTTATCAAAAAGCACAAACAAACAGACACAATAATCAGTGAGGCTATAGAAAACTTGAGCACAACAAAATTGACCTATGGACATTAGTAGAACACTTCACCCAATAAATACAGAAGACATGTTCTTTGCAAAGTCATGCGGAATATTTATAAATGTAATTCTGTCTTAAAGCCTATCTCAACAAATTTCAAAGGAATAAAATAGTATAAAATGTTCTTAAGAATAATGCAATTAATTAGAGATCAATGGCATAGAGAAATACAAAATTACTATTTTCTTGGAAATTAACCTATGGATCAGAGAAGAAATCATAAGGATTTTTAAAAAATTTTGAAATAAACTATAAAAAAATCTATATATTAGACTTGTGGGATACAGGTAAAAATTATGAGGAGAAAATTTATAGCCATAGATGGTTACATTTGAAAAGGAAAAATGGCTAAAAATTGATGAACTAAATTAATATTCCATGAAGGTAGACAAAGAAAAGTGATCAAAAATTAAAGTACAAGAACAATGAATAAATATTATAGGATAGATTAAAGAAATAGAAAACAAACATATAATAAAGATAATTAACAAGGACAAAAGTTGACTCTTTCAAAAGACAAATAGAAAAGAATGACATCCTGGTGAAGTTCCAATAACAATAAAAAGATACCAGACATAATCAATGTTAGAAATAAAACATGAGGCATGACTACAAATACTGCAGAAATTTAAAAGAAATAAGAAGAAGATGTTATGAAAATCTTTGTTTTAATTCTCTGAAAATTTAGATGAAATTAATACTTTCTTAAAAAAATTGATCTTACCAAAACAGACCCAAAAAGAAATAGAGAACTTCTGGCAGCAAGAATATAGTAACATCATATGCTTTTTGTTTATTTGTTTGAGCTTTAGATGTCTCCAAATATATTCATGAAAATCAAAGAAAGCAGTTAGAATAACAAAGGTGAGGGATGGGAGAGTGGAAAATGCGCAATATTTTCAACCCAACTAGGGGACAAGGAATCCTTATGAATCCCAGAATGGGGGAAGGCATGGCCAAACACAAAAGGGCCACAGGCCCCACACGGGACCAGGGGCTTCTCAGTAGAGGAAACGAAAATTGAAGTATGGAATTACCCTAGGAGTCATGGAATGCAAAACGACAAATACTTATCCCCACCATAAGAAAACTGCAAACTAAGCAATAACTTGATGAGCAAATCTGAGAAAAACTAGTATTGCTCACAGGCTTCTGAGTAAGTATGATTTATGAGAAAACATTAAATGAGAAGCCCTACTGAAGCAGCTCAAACCACTTAGCATCTGAGAAGGAGCAAACAAAGATTTCCTTTCCAAAAGACAAATGTCTACTCTGAAGAAAAGGTAATGGTTGGGGGCTGGGCAAAGTGAGTGAAGGGGGTCAACTGTATGGTGATCAATAGTAACTAGACTTTTGATGGTGATCACTTTGTAGTGTATACAGATGTCGAACTATAATGTTGTACACCTGAAATTTATATGATGTTTATATACCAATTTTATAACAATTTAAAAAAAACCACTAATGGTAACAAAGCCTAAATTGAGCATTGTGGGATCACAGGAAAAAGAAGGTTCAGAAGTTGGGAAGAGGGGCCAGCCCCATGGCCGAGTGGTTAAGTTTGCCCGCTGGACTTTGGTGGCCCGAGTTTCACCGGTTCGGATCCTGGGCACAGATGTGGCACTACTCATCAGGCCATGTTGAGGTGGTGTCCCACATAGCACAACCAGAAGGACCTGTAACTATAACGCACAGCTATGTACTGGGCTTTTGGGAGAAGAAAAGGAAAGGAGGGAGGGAGGGAGGAAGAAAGAAGGGAAGAAAGGAAGGAAGGAAGGAAGAAAGAAAGAAAGAAATAGAGAGAAAGAAAGAAAGAGAAAGAAAGAAAGAGAAAGAGAAAGAAAAAAAATTGGCAACAGATGTTAGCTCAGGTGCCAGTCTAAAAAAAAAAAGTTGGAAGATGTGGGGATTAGAAGGGGACAGCATAAGCAGATCTTAACCAGTACTGTAAAAGGAAAATGCAGTGATTTAGAACTCTGACCCACACAGAGACAAAGATTAGATGCCTTCTTGAATCAGACAATATTCTGAGGAACAGAGAAGTGGATACACAAAGAGCATTTTTGATACTTTTAAGATACTGTTCTTTTTAAGAGTGCAGCCGTGAGCCATGAAGGTCAGAGAGCTACCCTGGACCATTGCTGCTCCCACACAGAGTTCTCCTAATAAAACAAAAGGGGTTAAAATCAAAGTAAGGACTTGGGAAAATGTTTATATTAACTGAACAATACTCCAACAAATAATGAAACTTACTATAAAAAAGTGACAAAAAGAAATATAAAGATGAAAACTGTGACACTGTGCATGTCCCTTCCCCTCCATGTTTGATGCCTGCCTGCCCCACTTTCAGCATCTCCACATCTTTGCCAAGGGCATTTTCTGGCTGCTAGAGCCCTGCTGTCCTACTTCCAGAGCCAGTGGAAGCCTTAGAATGAAAGCCTTCCTGGAGCAACCCTCAACCAATGATGGCAGTTAATAAATCCCTACCTCACCCTTTGGGTGGATCATTCTGGAAAGCATCTTTGCTTTAGCTTCCAGAGTTCCTCAGGGAGAATATGCTCCGGTTATGCAGAAAGGCAACTTTCTTGATAATGCACTCTTAATTATCTAGCTGCCCTTTCTTGCCTCACTTACTTCCATCATCCCTACCTGTGTTTCCTCCACCTTTCAAATAAACTACTTTACCTGAATCCTCTTCTCATGGTTTTCTTCTGGGAAAACTCAAGCTAAAGAAAAAAATTCTAACATAGTATTTAAAATGAAAAACCCCTACGATTGATAAATAACATGGTAAATACCATAAGAGAAATACAAAGAGGATAGAAGACTGAAATTATCAAGCATAAATACAGAAAAGATAGATAGGGCATGAGAGAAAGTTATACATGTAGGAGACAGGTAAGAGAGATCAGTATATGCAACACTAATGCAATATGTTAATAATAGGAGCAACTGTTGAGAGGGAGAAGGGGTACATGAGGATGTTCCGTACTTTCTGCTCAATTTATACGTTAACCTGAAACTGCTATAAAAAATAAAGTCTATCAATTTAAAAAATGTAGGAATTATGATCTTGATTTCAAGAAAGATACATAATATAATAAAAAATACTAAATGAGAAAAACAAGGACATTTTATATAAAGGTTACATTTGCTTAAGTATTTATAAAAATTATTATCTATGCACCAAATGAAAAGAAACAGCTCTTTAAACAGCAGAAAATTAAAGAAATGCTAGGAGAAATAGAAGCTAATAATAAGACACAATAACACACCTCAGTCAGACAAAGCCAGATTACATAGTTGAAACATTAGGATTTAAAAGATTTAAAATCAATTAATAAAAATACTCTAAGATGTAAATATTCACCTCAAAACTCTGTCATTAGAGAATACATCTTCTTTTTATGTGCACATAAAAATTTGTAAAAATTAGTAATATATTAGTCCACAAAGAAAAATCTCTGTAAATCACAAAGAAAGAATGTATCATGCAATAAAACTAGAAAAGAATTAGATAACCAAAAAGCAACAAAGAAGTATCTACCTGTACCTGAATAGTCTCTCTATTAAAAAAGTCTTGGTTTAAAGAGAAAATACAAAACATTTAGAAAATTACAGTGGTGAAAAAATGACATATGAGAATCAAAGGGATACAACATGTGGAATATAGAGTAACTACCAGAAGAAAATTCATAGAATTAAGTTTGCATTAACTAAAAAAGAAAATAAATGCCTTAAAAATCTAATTCCAAAGGCTTAGAGGTTGATGTGAATTTCCACATCACGTGTGAACAGCGAGGTAGAAAAAAATAAAGGCCAACTCCCCTTATGGTTTGGTGACTTCAAGAAAGACCTACCACCTAAAAATAAGTCTATGCCCTTAGTTAGACATCACAAATACATTAAATTCTACCATTATAAAGTATTTCTTTTGGCTTTCTTTCCATGTTGCACAACATCATGGGGAATTGCAACACATTAATGGATAAATATTCCCTTGGAAAGAACAATCTGGGTAAGAGGAATAAGGAGAAATAAATAATGGAAAGAAGATCAAAAACAGAGGGTAAAAGACCCCAATTAAAACCCACAGTAATCAATAAATGTGAGCTACTGCTAACAGTATTCTTGTCACATTATGCTGGTATTTCCACTGAAAAATATTCTAATCCAATACTATCCAAAGTGTGAAATATTGTCTGAGTCTCTTCTAACATGCACATCAAATGGCTGCACCCCCTTTGGCATGGGTCACAATACCTAGCCCAGGGCAATGGCACATCCATCCCTCTCCAAAGCTTACTCCCCCAGTGAGGATCAAAGTTAGCAGTGGACTTATTTTACAGAGTAGATTCCCACTAACACATACAAATCTCTGCTCTTCTGCTTGCTAGCCGTGAGACCATGCTTTCAGGTTGGTTAAGTACTCTCCTTGCCTTTTCTTGTACGTAAAATGGAATAATTATAGCACCCACCTTGGAAGGGGTTTGTGGATGACTAATGAGAACAATGACTGCTGCATAGCATTCCTTGTGTAGTAGGCACTTGTATAATTGCTTCAGATGCTTTAAGTCATAGAGTCTTCATTGCACCCTAAGCATTATGCCCTGGTATTACCTCCATGTAAAAAGAGAATGGAAGCTTACGCACACAGCTGACCCCTGCTCAGGCTCTGAGGCCTGCTCCTAACCACCATTCACACCCCACATGTGAGACCCTCAGCACCTTGCCTGGTCCAGGACATGTAGTCAGTATGATCTAACTATTGCTAATAGGATTATGACCATATTAACCTAGTGTTTCTGTTGGGAATACAGCAAAAACACCCCTAATGACATGTTTCTACAGGTGTTGTTTGGACCATCTGGCCTGTGAAATGACCCTTGAAAAGGAAATTTCAGTGCTAAGTTACTTTGGGAATCATGCTACGTTTTATTTCTATTTTAGATTTTCATAATACTCAGCATATTAAAAGCTCTGAGAAGTCTCAAAATAATGCATCTTTTTAAACTAGCATTTGAAAAATCCATTGATTTTACTTTGTATGCTGGTTTTGTCCTAAATAAAACTTTTACTAATGTGTCAGTAGAAGGGATGACACGCTGAACTAATTGCATCATGATACCTTTCACCTATATCACATTTAAAGATTTCCGAACAAATTACTATGCACTTGCTCATCTTTACAGAACAGACATTTTCCTTCCACTGGAAGAAGCTAAGGCACAGAGAGCTTCGGTAACTTTGCAAGCTCACTCAGGTGCGGACCTCCTTTAGGAACCTGTTTCTCGTCACCTTATATTGATTTCACTGTAGCTAATCATAGACGGGGTGATTCTTCAACTGATGACTGGCATGATGAAGAAACACTGAGTCTATCAAAGTTACATCTGTCTTATATACTGGAAATATGTTGGAAGGAAGGGCCCTCCAGAGAGGAGGTACCAACTCTTCAGGACCATGAGTGCCCAAGTAGAATACAGACCCAAATGGCGTATTAAATAAATGATGAGAATGATAGAGATAATCCAGTTTAATGTTATCTTTTCATAAGTGGGGAAAATGAGACCCAGTGACCTTAAATGATCTGTGAATTTGCAAATAGAAAATTGGCTGGTCTGAGTCTAGAACAAATCAGCAGCTCCTCCAGCCACCTCTCCACCCTAACCAGCTATTCCACCTTCCTCTCTCTGACCCTTATAGTCTCCTCTGCTAGTCTTCTTTTCTCCTCTTCTTTTGATTGTTGGAATGCCCAGGCTCAATTCTTTCTTCTATTTATATGCTGTCTACCCAATTCTATGGTTTCTAATGTTCTCAGTTTGCCTTTCCATATTCCATCTCCACCCTTCCCCAACTTTCTCCATGCCTGGAGGGCTGACTTCCATGGACTGTACCCACGAGCTCCTTTGCCTCTGGATTCTGGGAATGGTCCAGTGAATGGGAAGCACCTGCAGGAAGTTAGAGAGCAGGTGGAGAGAAACTCTGGGAAAATTAATGGCCCGGCTCCTGTACTGGCAGGTTGTAGTCTGTCACTGATATTGTCCCTTTACCTAAGGCAAACTCTCCTTTTGGGTGATGCTGCTTCTGTGGTTACAGCCCTTCCTGGATTCCTACAACAGCTTACTCTGTTTTTATTCTGTGAGTGCTGATAGTGATCCCTGTTGGTGCCCTTAATGGAATTTTCTTCAATTACCCCTTTGCTTGTGTCACCTTTTCTTACCAGGACTTCCACATCTATAGACAATATTTGTTGGGTGGAAGATGTGCATCTCCCAAATGTGCATCTCCACCTCAGATATTTCTCAATAACTCAATGCTCATTTTAATAGGCATTTCAAAGTGAAAATGCCTAAAACCAAGCTCCTGATATTTCTTTACCTTCTCAAAAATAGATCTTCCCACAGTTCTACGCATTTTAGGTAACTAGCAATCCTTTCACTTGTTCAGGACTTCTCTGTCTCTCTCACACCCCATAGCTGAACTCCAGCATAGTCTGTGACTCTACCTTCAACCATTTCCAACACCTCAACTGCTACCACTTTGGCTCACACTATCACCATCTCTTGTCTAAATTACTGCAGCTGGACTCCATGCTTCTGTTCTTGCTCCATGCATTCCCTTCTCAGCACAGGTTTTGCTGTAAGAAAGTCAAATCACGCTACTACTCTGCCCAAAACCTTCCAGTAGCTTCACTTCTCACAGAGAATAAATAACCAAAGGTCTTGCTATGACCTACAAGTTCACACAACCAGCCCTGAGAGTTCTCTATCTCATTGCCTCACACCTCCAACATCCGCCTCTCCAGCCACATTTGCCTCCTTCCTGACCCCTGAATATACTTGGTGCACTACTGCCTGGAGCTTTGTGCTTGCAGTGCCCTTCACCTCAGTGATCTCATTCCTTCACTTTCTTCAAGTCCTGACTCGAATGTTATTTTCCCTGGACATCGTATCTAAAATTTCAAACTGCTTCACCCCCAACACTTCCTATCTACCTTCTTTGCTTTCTTTTTTTCCTTAGCCTTTATCACTAACTAAAATACTATATATGCAACTGTTTTTTCTTTTTTTTTAAATATCTCGACCCTAGATTGCAATCTCCATAAGGTAAGCATTGTTTTCCATTTTACAAATGAAGAAGCTGAGACATACGGAGATAAAATGATTTGAACTACATTCCAGGGCTAGTGAGTGAAATCACCTGGGTCCAAATGATGAGCTTTCTGGGATTTCCACGAACAGGAGATGCTTTAAGTATGAGATGGAAAACTGAATGGAACATTCTTAGATCTGGAAACATGGGAAATGAGAGGCAGTTTTTAGGGGACATTACAAAAATGCTGCTTTGTAACAGTAATTCCAGCACTTTTTGGCAGAAGGGAGGGCTGTTTCTTTTAGTTGTTTGCCTGAATCTCTCCCCCTTTGTGTTCAAGTGTATCCCTGTTGCATAGGCCTGTGACCTAGATGAACATGGAATGAGAAGCAAGCAAGAGAGTGGTCTCAGAAGAGCAGATAGTTACAGAGAACTTGTGCTGTGTGGGCCCACTGTTTTCACATACATTATCTCATTTCCTCCTAAACTCCTTTCCTATGAGGCAACTGTCATGGCCCCATTTAGAGATGATGGATCAAAGCACCCAAATTACTTGTGCAGGGTCAACCACCTAGGAAGCTGCAATGTCAGCACTTGGACCCAAACTTGTCTGGCCCCAACACCTGCACTCCTAACTACTACTCTCAGTTTGACTCTATTCTGGTTTTTGTAGAACAGTCCAGGGAATCTCAGTTTTCAGGGTCACTTCATTGTAGTTATGTTTCAAGGGCTCCACAGAGATTGTGTGTGTCGAAAGGCTTCCTTGTTGACTTTTTAACTGTGCAGCACTTTGATGTTAATTTCTTCCAAGCACTTAAGAAGTATTTTAATTTATGCTGGCATTTGAATTAGCATGGTATTATTTCAAAAGATGATAGTAATTCAGAATTTTGAAGTGTAGAAATCATCCAATCAAAACAAAATCAGAAACTAACAGAGGTAACATGGGGGTAGGTAGTACCTTTCCTTTGAGAAAGGTGAAATATCCTGCACATATGCACCAATCCATAGATACCTCTGTCACAATGACAAAGTGGGAATTTTAGCCACATTTAGATATCGTGAAGTATATGGAGCCTGTGAATGTGAAATATTTAAATGAAATCGAGAGAGTTTAGTGTGAAACCACATTCCCTTGGCATTTTATACTTCTTTTGTAGCGTTCATCATGTTCAGATTTATCAGGATTTTTTTTCCATCTTTTCCACCTGAAGATACTGTAGGTTCCTTAAGAACATGTATCAAAAGAAAATCACAGGTCAATATCCCTGATGATGTGGATGCATAGGTAGAATAGATATCACCAAAACGAGAAGAAATAACAAGTGTTGGCCAGTATGTGGAGAAGAGGAAACCCTGTGCACTGTTAGTGGCAATGTAAATTAGTACGGCCACTATGTAAAACAGTATGGAAGTTCCTCAAAAATTAAAAATAGAACTACCATATGATCTTGCAGTCCCACTTCTGGGTATTTACCCAAGGGAAATGAAACAAGATCTCAAAGAGAGATCTACACCCCCATGCTCATCGTAACATTATCCACAATAGCCAAGATATAGAAACAACCCAAGTGTCTCTCAATAGGTGAATGGATAAAGAAAATGTGATGTATGTATGTACAGTGGAATACTATTCAGCCATGAGAAAGGAGGACATCCTGCCTTGCAACAACATGGATGAGGTTTGAGGGTGTTATGCTAAGTTAAATAATTCAAAGACAAGTTCTGTATGAGCTCACTTATATGTGGAACCTAACAAAGCCAAACAGAGTAAAATAGTGGTTACCAGACATTGGGGTCTGGGAGGAAATGGGGTGATGCTGGTCAAAGAGCACAAACTTCCAGTTATGAAATGAATAATTTCTGAGGATCTAATGTACAGCATGGTGATTATAGTTAACATTGTATTATACACTTGAAAGTTGCTAAGAGAGTAGAGTTTAAATGTTCTCACCACAGAAAAGAAATGGTAATTATGTGACATAATGCAGGTGTTAGCTAATGCTAAGGTGGTAGTCATTTTGCAATATATGAGTGTATCAAATCAACACTTCAGACACCTTAAACCTACACAATATTTTTTGTTTGTTTTTGGGGGTTTTTTTGAGGAAGATTAGCCCTGAGCTAACATCTGCCAATCCTCCTCTTTTTTCTCCTCAGGAAGACTGGCCCTGAGCTAACATCCGTGCCAATCTTTGTCTTCTTTATATTTGGGATGCCTGCCACAGCATGGCTTGACAAGCGGTGCCACGTCCGCACCTGGGATCCGAACCGACGAACCCCGGGCCACTGAAGGGGAACGTGCTCACTTAACCCCTGCGCCACCAGGCCGGCCCCTACCCAACGTTTTATGTCAATTATATCTCCATAAAGTTGGGGGAAAAAATGTGTGTCAGGTCTTTCTTTGATCAGTAAAATAATTTTATTGTGTTTAATGAAAATATTGCAAATACGTCTTAGGTATCATCCCACATCTTGTTTCTACAGCTGAACAACCCCTGTATATTATTCATCAGTTTGCTTTCTCACAGAAATAGATACCATTCCAAATTTTCTGTTATTCTTTTTTTTTTTTTCACTTTCATGGTTTCATGAATCAATGCCACTGAATTTGGTATAAGCTCAATGTCATTTCTTTCAGAAATTAACTCATTTTTCTGGGCTTGAAATATTAAGCAAGCAACACCCGACCTCATTCAAACTCTGCAGATATATTTTCACCCAAGAAACTGCGGATGTCAGTGAAACATGTACTCTCCTGAATAATAACCTTGTTGGGAAAGTGAGGGGGGCAGAACTCACCCTGTAATGGAGGCCCCAGGAAAACTCTTGATCCCTTTCTGTACATCACAATAGATAGTGCAAACAGTAGCTAATTTCTTTGTTTTTCCCTACCATTTGTCAGCCTAGAGTTGCTTGTTTTTCTGGTCAATGAAGCTGAGTTTCACAATGATGTGATTGAAGTTCCTCTGCAGGATTGCTCTGGGGTCCTTCATTAAATCTGGGTGATTTTTCCAGAGTTATGTTGATTCTTTGTGAGATGTCAACTGTGTGGTTGTTGAGAATGGTTATCCTTCATACAGCAGATGCTTCTAAGAGAGGACCACAATTTTTTATTTCCATACCTTCCTTGGTTACTTGTTCTGAGCCCTACCTTTGCTGTGTGCTCAAGGTAGGTTGAATTTTTACATTGGACATGTCTCTGTCCTCCCCAGCCCCTTTACCCACTTACCTATTACCTTATGTACAATAAACTATTTCGGATATGTGTGTGTGTGTGTGTGTGTGTGTGTGTGTGTTTAAGCTGCCACAGATATCTCCTTTCCTTATTGCCAAAAGATCTGGTCATCTCTAGATGGATTTGCATTCCTGTTTTTTAATACAGGCTGAGATGACTATCAAGGGGGTACAACAAGTGTGTCTGGAAGCAGCAAACAGAGTGTGAAGCACTATATCCTGCAAGAAAACCACCTTCTACTTGACTTTTGAGAGGCAAGTACATCTATATGCTGACTTGTGTAAGTTTCCAGGTCTCTTTCTACATGTACTGCCAACAAATACGAAGAAGTATGTAATCACATATACCTTTAAAAATAGCATCATAGAATAAGCATTGTCATGCAACTTGCTTTTTTTTATTTGAGAATATACACAATGAAAACAAATGGAATTATTAATTAATAAAAGGGTATCATATCTTGGATTTGCTTAAAGGAATTCTGGGAGAAGCAGGGAATAAGTGAGTGAGGGTAGAGATGGAACAAGAATGGCCATAAGCTGACAGCAGTTGAAGCTGGGCGATATTTTGTGCTATTACCAAGACTATCAGGTACATCTTCATATAGATATCTTTGTGCATATGTATGATCATACATACAGAAGAATGCACAAAACAACTATTTAGTTCAACAATTTATCATAAAGCAAACATCTGTCAAGAAAAAGTGGTAACATATTCTTGCTATCTCTTGCAACTATGGCTTTAGCAACTGATACTGATCTTTTCTCAGAAACAACTTTTGATTTAATTGTTCTACTTTACTGTTTTTCTATTTCATTAATTCTTCCCTTACGCTTATTATTGTCTTTCTGCTTCCTTCACAGATACTATGATTTGTTTTGTTTTGTTCTAGCCAGTTTCTTCAGGTGACATCTTGGGACATCAAATTTCAATACTTTTTCTTACCTAATAGAAGTGTTAAAAGTTATAAATTTTCCTCTAAGCACAGCTTTATCTTCACCCTGCAATTTTTGATATATTGTATTTTCTTTATCATTCAGTTTAAAATATTTTCTAATTTTCCTTGTGATTTCTTTTTTTGACCTGTGGATAATATAAAAATGTGTCATTAAACTCCAGATACTTGAGGAATTTTCAGAAAGCTTTGGTCATTAATTTCTAATTTAATTTTATGTGCTTGGAGAACATACTCTGTCTGATTCAATTCTTTTAAATTATTGAGACTTGTTTAAGGGTCCAGCATGTGCTCTATTTTTGTGAAAGTACCATATACTCCTGCTCCTTTAATTTTATCCATTCAGATAATTTAGGTCCTTTTGTTGGAGTGTTTATACCATTAAAATTAAAGATAGTTACTAATGGAGTTGGGTCAAGGTCTGCCATTTTACTATATGTCCCTCTTTTGGTGCTGGTGTTCAGTTTACTTCTTCATTCTTCCTTTCCTGCCTCTTTTTGATTAATCAAGTATATTTTAGAATTCCACTTCTGTGTATCTGTTGGCTTTTCAGGAAAACTTCTCTGCAGTTTTTTTAGTGGGCACTTGGACCATTAAAGCACTATTAATTTTTCATAATCCTCTTAGATTTATATTGTATGACTTCACATAAAATGTAGAATCCTCACAAATGCCTCTGTCCATTTGTCACACCCCCTTGTTTTTTGCTATAGTAATCATATTTAGCACATTTATAGATGTCATATGGCTCGAAAAATATTGTAATGTTGCATTTCAAAAAATCAAGAAATAAACAATAATATTTTGTATTTATCTATATATTTCCATTTGTGTTACTCTTTTCCTGAATATCTAACTTCTTATCTAGAATTATTTCTCTTTAGCCAAAGAACTTCTTTTAGTACTTCACATAGTGCAGATTTAATTGATGCCAAATTCTATTTTTTAAAATCTGAAAATAACTGTATTTTACTAAATTCATGAAATATACTTTTATTGACTATAAGATTCTGGATTCACAGGGGTTTTTTTTCCTTTCAACTCTTTAAAGGTTGTTTTTCTTCTTTCAACTCTTTAAAGAAGTCCCACTATGTTCTGGCTTCCCTTACTTCTGTTGAGAGGTCAACGGTAATTTGAATCATTATTCTCCTATATGCTATATGTCATTTCTCTGGCTGCTTTTAAAATTTTCTCTTCACATTTGGTTTTCAATAGTTAGACTATCATGTGTCTAGGTTTGATGTTCTTTGTAATCTCACTGAGATTTTCTGAGATTCTTGAATATGTAAATTTCTCTTTTCTACTAAATTGGGAAAATTTTGGCCATTATTTCTCAATTTTTTTCAAACCCACTCTTTTATTGACTGTGGTACTTCAATTACACATATGTCAATGTTTCGATATTTCCCCCCATATCCTGAGGGCTTATTTACTTCCTCTCGATTTTTTCCTGTTCTTCAGTTTAGATAATTTCTACTGATCTGCCTTCAATTGGCTGACGCCTCCTTGTCCATCTTACAGCTGTATTCTGCACTTCACTGAATTTTAATTTTAAAAATTTTGATACTATGTTTTTCAATTTTTCAATTTTCATTTTATTCTCTTTTCAAATAATCTATTTCTCTAATGATATTTTCCTAACTTTTCACTCATTGTGAGTATATTTTCCTTCATGCCCTTGAACTTAGTTGTTATAGCTGCTTTACAATCCTTGTTTTTCTAATTTCAACATCTGAGTCATTTTGTCATCTGTCACCATTTATCATCTCTCTTAAGAATGGGGCACACTTTTCTGTTTCTTTGTTTGTTGAGTAATCATGAATTGTGTCCTGGACTTTGTGAATGATATAATGTTAGAGACTCTGGTTTCTTTTATATTCCTCCAAAGAATGCTGCTTTTTGTCTGTTTATTTGAGTCTGCAATTAACCTTAGGAGATGCAAACTACAGATTCAGTTTTCCCTGTGGTGAATGGCAATTTAAATTGGAGTTAAGTTCTTTTATTTTTAGAAGAGAAGCTTGAAATCTACCCATGCATGTTTGGTTCAGGGATCAGCAAGAAATTTGTGCAAGGATTACATACAGAATTTGGGCCTCATTCTCTCTGACTCTCTCATTTCTGGGATATGCCCCTCAATTTCCAGCAGCTGTGATTATCCTGAACTCTTTCTTTGGTTCTTCAAGCCAGTAAGACACTAGTTTTCTTTTGGAGTTTTAGCTGCTCTACATGATGTAGACTGAGCCTGTCATCAGATTAAAAGATCCAGTGCTCTTCTCTTATTTTAAGCATTGATGCCTCTCTAGTATTTACCTTCTTTTGGTTTACTCTAAAATGCCAGCATGTTCTTTAGATTTTGTCAAGAGTTTATAGTTATTTCCTGTGGGAGGTTTGGTATGATAGGAGCTACTTGGCTATTGAAAGAATTAGAATTTTTGCCCAAAAGCAGTTCATTGCCAACCCCTCTTCTGTAATCCCTCTACCGTTCCCCAGTCATCACCTTTATCCTTCTCATCCCAACATAACATACACTCTGCCTTCTATGGAAATAATTTTCCAGGTTTTGCATCTCTAAATATTACATTTTTACCTATTTTTTATCTTTAATTAAATGATACCTTACAGTATATATTATTTAGTGTCTGCTTACTCTCATTTAAAATTATTTTTATAATTTCCCACATTTTTGCTTATAGCTGTGGTTTGTTCATTCTCACTGGTGTATACTAGTCAAATTTACAAATATACCACAACTTTATGTGTGCCTTTCCAGCAAATGAACATTTTTTCAGGTTTTAACTATTTCAAATAACATTGCTATGAAGATCATTATACATTTTCCATGCATATATATACTTATTTCACCGGGATATATGCCCAGAACAAGAGTTTCTGTGTTACAGAGTATGCATAGGTTCAACTTTAGTTGATGACAATAACCATTTTTCCAAAGTAGTCATACCAATATTCACTCTTACCAAAAATGCATGGAAGGATCCATAGCCTTGTCAACACTTGGTATTATCAGTATTTTTAATTTTAGCCATTCAGGTAAATATGTATTGTTATTTTATCGTGGTTTCACATTTCATTTCCCTAACTATTAATGAGGTTGAGCATCTTCTCAAATGTTTGTTGTCCTTTGGATATCTTCTCTTGTGAAGAGTCTCTTTAAATATATTTTTATTATTTTCTCTTAGGTTGTCTTTTTCTTATTGAAGATCAAAATAAAAAGGAATTATTTATATATTTGGGATACAAGCCTTTTGTTGGTTATGTTTAAAAATATTTTCCACTGCTCTATGGCATGCCTTTCCCTCTCTTAATGATGTCTTTTGATAAATACCCATAGTTAAAAATTTATAAATCAAATTTCCAATCTTTTTGTTTTGATTTGAGAATTCTTTCTCTACCTGAAGTCCTGAAGATATTCTCCTCTGTTATCTTCTAGAACAGTGGTTCTCAGCAAGAATGAATTTGCCAACCAGGGATTTGGCAGCATCTGGAGATACAGTTGATAGTCACAACTGGGGCTTCCTACTGGTATCTAGTGAGTAGAGACCAGGGATGCTGCTGAACATCCTACAATGTATAGGGTAATTCCCATAATAAATAATTCTCCAATTCAAAATATCAAAAGTGCTGTGGTTGAGATATCGTGTTCTAGAGGTTTTTCGCTCGGCTTTCCATATTTAGATCTCCAATTCACCTGGAATTGACTTTTGCATTGTATGATTCAATTTCATTTTTATATGAATATCCTGTTATCCCAGCACAATTTATTTAAAAATACTATTGTTTCTACTACTTTTTGTTATAAATTGAGAGGCCATATCTAAATGAGTTGCTTTCTGGGATGTTAATTCTATTCTGTATTCCTTGGATGAGTACCACGCCATCTTAACTTCAGAGCTTTATAATAAAGTTTACTGTCTGATAGCTTGAGTCCTCCTACTGGAAACTTTTTCTTTTCACTGTTGCCATTTTGGTTTATTTATTTCAAGCCATTTTTCTATGTAATCTTTACATTTATCAGATTATGGATATATACAATTTGTTTTATTTTTCCCACTTAATATTTTGAAGAGTATATTCCAGCATATGGTTGTACCCTAATGTATTTAATCATTTTCATGTAGTTCAACATTTAGGTTGCTTCTAAGTTTTTCTATTATGAATAATGTTGCGATGAGCATGTTTTCTTTTTTTCTTCCCGCATTCTTCCTATATTTTTAAATGAGAAACTTTATCTAATTTTTTTCCAAATTTTTTATTATGGTAAAACACATATAATGAAAAATTTACTATCTTGGCCATTTTTAAATGTACAGTACAGTGGTATTAGCTATATTCAAATTGTTGTGCAATCATCACCACCATTCATCTCCAGAACTCTCTTCATCTTGCAAAATTAAAATTCTATACCAGTGAAAAAATAACTCCCGATTTGTCTCACCATCCATCATCTGGCAACCACCCTTCTTTCTTCTGTGTCTATTATTTTGACTACTGTAAGAACCTCATATAAGTGTAATCAACAGGGCTTGTCCTTTGTGCCTGACTTATTTTACTTAGCATACTGTCCTCAAGATTCATCCATGTTGTAGTATATGTTGGAATTTCCTTCTTTCCAAGGCTGAATAATATTCCATTGTCTGTATAAATCACATTTTGCTTACCCATTCAGCTGTCAATGGACAGTCACATTGCTTCCAAGTTTTAACTATTGTGAATACTGCTATGGACATGGCCATACAAATATCTCTTTGATACCCTGCTTTCAATTTTTTTGAGTATATATCCAGACCATATAGTAATTTGATCTTTAATTTTTTAAGATACCAAAACACTGTGTTCCACAGTGGCTGTTCCATTTCATATTCCCACCAATAGTACAAAAGTGTTGCAATTTTCGACACCCTCACAAAGACCTGTTATTTTCTGGGGGATTTTTTTATAGCCACCATCTTACTGAGTATGAAGTTGTATCTCATTGTAGTTTTGATTTGCATTTCCCTAATGATTGGTGATGTTGGACACTTTTCATGTGCTTATTGACAATTTGTATATCTTCTTTGGAGAAATATCTATTCACATACTTTGCCTATTTTTGAATGAGGTGGTTTTTTTTAATGTTGAGTTTTAAGTGTTCACTTCATATTCTGTATATTAATCACTTATCAGATATATGATTTGAAATATTTTCTCCCATTCTATAAGTTGCCTGTTGACAAATTTTTTTATTTTTATGAAGTCAAATTTGCCTATTTTTTCTTTGTTGCTTATGCCTTTGGTGTCATATCCAAGAAATCATTGAAAAGAATCAATATTGTGAAGATTTTACCCTATTTTTTAAAGAGTCTTACAGATTTACGTCATGGATGCATTTTGAGTCAATTTTTGTATATAGCGTTAGATAAGGGTTAAACTTCATTCTTTTGTGTGTGGGTATTCAGTTTTCTCAGCAACATGTGTTGAAAAAACTGTCCTTGTGTAAAGAAGATAAGTATTTCATTATCTTCTGTCTAGTTCTTCTATCCATTATTGAAAGTGGGATATTGAAATCTCCAACTATTATTATAGGACTATTTCTCCCATTTCAATGCAGTCAATTTTTTCTTCATTCAGACCTGCTGAGGGTCTGTTATTAGATTCATAAATTTTTATAATTATTATATCTTCTTATTGTATGTAACTTTTCATTAATATCTAATATCCTTCTTTGGCTCTTGTAACATTTTTTGATTTAAAATCTATGCTCTCTGATATTAGTAGAGCGATTCCCATTCTCTTCTGATTAATATTCGCATGGAATATCTTTTTCCATCCTTTTACTTTCAACTTATTTGTATCTTTGTATCTAAAGTTTGTCTCTTATAGCATATAGTTATATCATATTTTAAAAATCTATTCTGCCAATTTACGTCTTTGAGTGGAGAGTTTAATCTATTTACATTTAAAGTAATTCCTGTTAAGGAGGGATTTACTTCTGTCATATTGCTGTTTGTTTCTCATATGCCTTATAGCTTTTTTTGTTCTTCATTTTCTGCATTACTCTCCTCTTTTTTATTTAATTGATTTTTTTAAATGAAGCACTTAAAATCCTGTCTGCTTTCCTTTTTTGTATATTCTTCAGCTATTTTCTTTGTGGTTACCAAGGGGATTACATCCTAAATTTATAACATTCTAATTTGAATTTATACCAACTTAACTTCAATAACATACAAAAACTCCACTAATTTAATAAATCCATCCCATATCTTTCAGTTATTGATGTCATAGAATAACATCCTTATAGATTGTGTGTTAAAAAACATAAACTAATGTATTTTTAATACATTAGTCTCTTAAATTATATAGAAAACAAAAAGTAGAGTTGCTCTCCATTGTTACAATAATACTATCTTTTATAATGGTACATGTATTTACCTTAACAGAGATATTCAATTTTTTTATATCTTTATTTCTTCATACAGGTTCTAGTGTCATTTCATTTCAGCCTAAAGAACTCACTTTAGCATTTCTTGCAGGGCAAGTCTTGTGATAACAAATTGCCTCAGCTTTTGTTTATATGGGTATCTCTTAATTTCTCTCTCACTTTTGAAGGGTAATTTTGTGGGATATAGGATTTTTGATTGACAGGTTTTTTTCTTTTAACGCTTTGAATATATCAGCCTCCAAAGTTTAGGATGAGAAATCTGCTGGTAATCTTATTGAGGATTCTTTGTATACAATGATTTGCTTCTCTATTGCTGCTTTCAAAATTATCTCCATCTTTGGCTTTTTATAGTGTGATTATAATGTGTTGCTGTGGGTCTCTAGAAAGTAATCTTACTTGGGGATTATTGAGCTTCTTGGATGCTTATAGTTATGTCTTTTGTCAATTTGGGGAAGTTTTCTGTCATTATTTCTTCAAATAGTCTCTTTACCCCCTTCTATGGCTCTTCTTCTGGGACTCCTAAAATGCATATGTTGCTCTGCTTGATGGTATCCCATAGGTCCTGCAAAATGTTCATTTTTCTTAAATCTTTGTTTTCTGTTCCATAGACTTGATAATTTCCATTGTCTTACTTCAAGTTCACTAATTCTTTTTTCTGTCAGCTCAAATCTACCTTATTAATCCCTCTATTAATTTTTTTTATTTCAGTTATAGTACTTTTCAGCTTCAGAATTTATTTTGGTTTCTTTTCAGCTTTTCTATCTCTTTATTAATAATTCCTTTCCATTCATACATGTTTTCTTGACTTTCTCTACATTTTCCTTTAGCTTTTTGAGCATTTTTAAGACAGCTGTTTTGAAGACTTTGTCTAGTAAATCCATTATCAGTTCTTTTTTAGGGACAATTTCTGCCCATTTCTTTCTTTCCTTTTATCAGACCATCTTTCCTCTTTCTTTGTATGGCTTGCAATTTTTTCTTGCAAACTGCACATTTGAATATGATAATGTAGTAACTCTGGAAAATAAGATCCTTCTCCTTCCCCAAGGTTTGCTTTTTTCCTTGTTTTGTTTTAATTTTGTTTTGTGTCTTATTATTTTAGGATATTTCTGTGCCAAGGCTCAGCCTGAGGTGTAAACTTAAGACCTATTCTGGTCTTTTCTGAGCTGGTGCCTTTCCTTAGGCGTGTGTAGTCACTTTCTAATGTCCCCTGTATGTGCAGTTGCTTTTGAAGTTCGTAGGCTTCAATGCTTGGCTCCCAAAAGGGGAAAAAGGGGAAAAACGGAAAAATGAAGGTGGGGAAAGGGCCCTGACCCTTCAAATTCAGCCAGAGGAGGAGGGGCTTGCAACAATGGGGGCAGTGCAACAACAATGGCCTCTACCTCTTTGTCTGCACCTCTGTGATCAGAAGCAACAAACAATAATTAGAGTACAGATCCTCAATATTTGGAGGACAGAGTATTTTCTGCCCACTCAGGCTCCCACAATCTGTGTTCAAGCTGCTCCAGGACCAGGGAAACTTCTGCCTGCCATGGGGTTAAGGAGTGGGTGATGGGTAGCTGCTACCATGCTAAGAGTTGAATTGACCCAAACTAACCAATTTACCATCCAAGACTTTCCCTAAAATTGTAAGCCTTCAATAGACTCCAGAGTTCCAAAATGGTTACATCAGACATATTCTGGCTGTTGAATTGTTGTCTAGGTGGGAAGACAGATTTCCAGTGCTTCCTATTCTGCCATCTTCCCAGAATCCTCTTCCATTACCTGAATCTTTTAGAATCAATTCTAAAGTCACATACAAATACACAACCCTGTTGGGATTTTGATTGAGATTGCCTAGAACTCTAGAGTACTTTGGGTAGAATTACTCTTTTACAATGTTGAATCTTCCAATCCATGAACATGGTTTGTTCCTCCACTTATTTAGGTATCTGAAATTTATATGAGTAATATTTTATAGTTTCCACATGAAGGATTTGTACATCTTTTGCTAAGCTGATTGTTGGGTATTTGGCATTTTGACTGTGTTCTAAGAAAGTTTCCTTTTAAATTTGGTGTTTTAAATTGTGTGTTGCTACTATATGGAAATGAAAGCTGGTTTATCTTGTATTCAGCAAATTTCTAAACATGTGTTAATTCTAATAATTTATCTGTAGATAGTTTGGATTTTCTATGGACATAATATAATATAATTATTGCAGATTTATTTCTTATTTTCTAATATATTGACTTCATATTCTTGGTTATTGTACAATGCTAAATAGAAGTGAGGATAGCGAGAATCCCTTTTTTTTTGCCCCTTATCTTACAGGAAATATTTCATCTAAACATAAAGTTTGCTACAGGTTTTTTAAGAGTTCTTTTCACATTAAGTAAATTTCTTTTTATGTTTCCTCTGTTCATTGAGACAATCATATATTTCTTCATTTTCTCTACTATTAAGTGAACTATATTGATTGATTTTTAAATGTTATGCCTAGCTTGAGTCCTTTAAATAAATTTTAGCCATTATGCATTATCCTGAGTTATCAAAGTCTAGTAATAATTGGTATATTTACTCTTTTCCAGGCTGAGCTCCATGGGCCTCTCTCCTTCCCTGGATTGACCTTGTTATTCTTCAGTATCTTGTTAGTCTCTGATACTTTTAGGCAGATTTTCAAACATCTATTATCTCTACAGCTTTTCCAGTTCTATTCAGTGAAAGAGTTGGTTAAGGTTATCTAAGTTGCTATTACTAGAAGTGGATATCTCTCCAGTCACTCTTTACTCTCTTTCTTATTCCATTTAGGCTTTCAGTTCCTTGACCCCAAGTTTATTCAAATCTATTAATACATTGCAGAGGATTCTTGGGTGAGTTTATTTTTCAACTGAACAATCAGAGTGAAAGACAAAATACTGACCTTTACCAAAGTTCTGAGAAGCAATATTTAATTAATTTGCAATGACATTTATTCTAGAATATTTACATGAAAAGAATTTCCATTACCAATATTTGTTTTAAAATTACTCAAAATCCTACCAACACATTAAAACAGTTGATGCTTTTATTGTATTCTTTTTCCTAAATTTTCAATAAAGATGATGTCTTTTAAAGTTATGAAGCGTGAAGTATCATGTAAAACTTAACTAGGGAAATATTCATTTTCATGGACTAACATGACTTCTGCACCCACTGAGATTATTAACAGCATATTACCCTCCTCAGGCAAAGACACTCTTCTTCCTCATAATTGCCCTGCAAGCTTAGTCACGGGGACCAATTCTTTGTAATGATTGTTTCTATATCCATCTTAACGAAAGAAACTTACAATGTCCACATGAAGCCTAGGTCACCACTGAGGTATCATGCCTCAATTCTTCTTTTCTTTACCTGCTTTAGTTTTGCTGCACTATTACTGCACTATTAAGTAACTTATTGCATGCTATTTTATCCTGTGGTTGTCTATCTAGCTCCTTAAAGTAATTCTATTATGCACAAGGGGCTCTTATTTAGGCATGTGCATGTGTGTGTGTGTGTGCATGTGCATGCATGTGTATGAACAAGGCTCATCTTTTTAATAATGAAAATAGCAATTTTAATGATAGGTGCCAGTTGTTGAATGTTTTCTATGGTGTGTCACACTTCTCAGAACCTTCCAAATACATTATCTTTTTTACCTTAATTTGATAATTGAAATAACAATTTATTTTATGCTCCCATACTACTTTTGCATAAGATGGTTTAGGAAGCTGACAATTTATCTTCTTAATTGAGAAAGAAAATATGCTTTGAAACTGTGAAACAGTTTGTTTGCTTTTTGAAACCTTTGAGAAATTTTTTATTTTAATGAAGGAGAACTACTCTGTACAACCTTTAAGCAAAACAATTTTAAGCAGAAAAATAAGGTGAATCAGAATAAAATAATTTTCTTCCAAAATAGAACTAAATTAAAAATAGGGCATAGAACTATTCTCAGGAAGCAAAGATCTGAACTTTCTGTAAAAGAGGCAACATCAGTCTTGGATGGCTGAGCAACACCAGGAGAGTGCTCTGTCACAGCAAAGTTTTTCTGATGAAATGAGATGGGGAAATGGCTTCTGCCCTCGACTGCCTCTTCCTACATGACTTTGTTGCTGCTGCTCCTCCCTTGCCCCTGAAACCAGAAGATCTGAGAAGGTAGATGATATTAGAGCTGTAAAGACTCTTAGCTGAGAGATGAAACTTATTCACCATGCTAGCTCTACAACCTGAGAACACGCAAGGACTCTTTCAAGAGTATACCACTTCTACCTGGCCAGTACTCAATAATAAGTCAATAATAATTTAATTTTCAAAGAAGTATAATTCTTGGAAGGGCATAAAAGAACCATTTCAGCATGTAGCTTTTCTACATAATGAGGCGCAACTAATTTTCTTACTATATATTTTGTTCAGAAATAACACGGTCTTTTGTCTTTTAGGTTTTTGTTTTCAATTTACTTCTCACTGTGCATTTACAATTTTGTTGAAATTACTATAATTTTTAGCAGAGAATTGCGTGGCTTCTACATGATTATAGTTATATATAATTATTTCCAATAATAAGTGAACAAATGGCTGTTTTTTTTGAAGGAATATCAAAGAATAGACTCTTCAAGCGAGAAGGAGCTCTGAATTAGAACAAGGAGATAACTACTCTTTGTCACATGAATCTTGTCCTCTTGTGCCTGACAAGTAACTAACCTCTGCCCAGGTATGTGTAGTGCTTGAAAAATTAAGGGTTTACAAATATTCCAAATACTGTTATTTTTTAAACACAGCTTCACATCAATGGGCTTATATAGAATTTAGGCAGGAATGAAAGCTATTTATTATACCACTGTCAGTAGACATTGAGATACAGCAGCAGCCTACTTCCATAAAGAGGCATGATGAAATAGGGTGATCTATGACGATTTTTCCTTAGAGACTGCTGCCCTGTTCTGAACACTTAAACCCCTTTCCAGCCAGAACTACACAAAGTTCACTGGAGCTTGATTTCACTGTTAGCTTTATACCTTTGTCACACTTATCTGTTTGTTTACCTTTAGACTTTCTCTGTCCCAGCAAATATTTTGAGCCAGGCTCAAATTCTCATAGAAATTCTCATTGAATCTTGGTCATCTTTACGTCATAAGTAAGATTTCATCTATGATACCCTATAATACCTTTATCATGCTTAATGGATCTTATTCTGTGTTTTTCCAATTCCAACAAATAAGTATTTGAAAGTCAACAATGCTTCTCCTTTAAATAGGTGAGTAATATAAACAGATCAGTACAGGCATCTTTTATTCAGATTTCAAAAGATGCACACTTCAGGGAAAGGTGACCAAATACACACTAAAGACACACATGGAAACCAGGCTGACACATTGACTCCCATCACAACTTCCCCAAGTCTTCCAGTTTCTTCTATTTTGGGTATTTTCTGAGTACCTCTGAGGTCATTGGGAACTTGCAGATTCCCTTAGCAACCACTTGATAGATTTTTAAAAATTTATTCAAATATTTATCGAAGTAACAGGAAGTCACAAAACTTGCAGAACTAGTCATTAAATAAAATATGTATTTTCACTTACAAGGTAAACATTTTATAATCCATTTAGTTATTTTTGTGGCATTTATATTGAAAGGGTTCAGAACTGTAGCTACACTATATACAGATGGAGAGTGACCTCCAGTCAGATTCAAAATATTACTACTAATTCCTGGGTAATTCGTTGGCATTCTACATCTGAGAATGACCCCAAATAAAATGTTGGTTTCTGTGCAAAACAGAAACATAGTTTGGGGTTTTTTTCATCTTCTTTGTTTCTGTTTTAAATTAGCGTATGTTGTAGGCCAACAAGCAGCAAACTGAATCTGTGTGCTCTCTGCTAATTGTCAGGCCGTGGACAGTGACAGAATTGTTAGGTATTTGGGCACAGAATGGATGACACACGAGAGCAAAAGAACCCAGGTGATCAGTGCTCTTCACAGAAGGTCCACGCTGGGGCCGCTCTTTGCTTGTCAAGTGTGACTGTGACTTTTGGCGATCAGACAACACTCAAACTACAACAAAATAATAAATGAACAGAGTACATTCTTGATGACCAGTAGCCTAAATTCACAGTTATGTTTCATCATTTTGAATACTAAATCAAATTCCTAGGTATGAAAATCCCTAAATAATCCAAGATAAAATGGTCTTTGAATGTGAATGGGTGCTCTGAGTTTCATGGTAATGTCTTCATATTTATGTTTTGCTTTAGATCCGTCAAATGGCGTTCATAGGTAACATTGCATTTGATCCTCTACCAACCTGTGTGGAACAGGTATACCTTTCATTTTTACAGAGGAGGTAGTGGAAATATAGGAAAACTAAGCAATGTGTTCAAGTTTCTGAGGTTAATTACAGGGGAAAAGTCTGCATTAAAACCCAGGTTTTTCTTTGTAAATCAAGTCCTCTCTCTGGTGCCTCATTTTAAATGACTTCTTCAGACTAGATATAATGGAAATGCTACCTTAATTAATTTAGTATACAACATTCTGAATTCACAAAGTACGCATTTTATTTGCAGACCCCTTAAAGAAGCCAAGAAAAATAAATATTGAATATTTTATGTAATTAGATGAGGATCATCAAAGATTTGGTATTTCTCCCAGAATATCTGGGTAATATCAGAGATGAATCCAATACAGCACGGAACAAATATTTATAAATTTTTATCTACTGATCAGTTCAAAGTCAAGCTCACCCCCACCCCATGGGCATGCAGGTAGAATTTTGTTTTAATTCTATGGTTTATTCTTTTGATTAGCCAGTTTGACTGGGGGATAAAACAACAAGACTTAAATGTTCACCAGCTGTATTCTCACTAAATAGAGTAGAAAAGAAAGTTTCCCTTTTCTAGTTTTCTATGGCATAGTGTTCATAAATGTAGTCTCTGGACTTAAAATTGTATTCCAGAGGTTTGCAGATGCAGACTGCCCTGGTCCTTTTGAGGCAATTGTGAAATTTTCTTTTTTTTTCCTTTCCCACACATAGCACATTATGTGAAATTCTCAAATTTGGCATTCCACAAAAAGCTGTCCTCCTTAACAGTTCAAACTTAAACTTCAAGTATTAAAAGAAAAACCTAGAATTTATCTGGTGTTTGTACTGGATATGAATGCATTTAATCCTTCCAAGCACCTGATGGTGGAATGCAATTAATCCAATTTAACAAAGTGACTCAAGAATTTGAAGGGGTAAGACTACCTGCCCCAAGGCACATACCTGTTGCTGGCTTGGGAGTCCTTCCCTCCTGGCTCACGCTCCTGTGGGGACAGACTCACAGTCCCTGTGGCAGATCCAGACTCTGAAATCTAAGTTTGCCGGGCTTTGATGCAAATTGGAGGCACTGGGAAAGTGATGGAGTCTGAGAAAGAAACAGCACCCCTACAGACCCCTTGGGGAGGATGTCAACCACGAATCAGGCCAGAGCACATGCACCAGATTCACCACTGCCCTGGATACTGATCCTCCCAAACAGACTTTCTGAGCCAAAGTTTTGGCAAGTCTATCACTCACCACTTTTTCTTTTTATACTTTCATATTTATCTGCATTTTAAAATGTATTTGCAAAATCCACTGGAGAATTCAGCAGCAAAGCTGACTACTAGTCATAACCCCTGAATGTAACGGGCACGTACTGGAGAAAATTCAACGAGAGTCGGCCTTTATGAACGTGCAAGAATACCCTTCGAAAGCTCAAATGTCACAGTCTAACATCTTTAAACGTTTATATAGATGTATAATCACAAGAGAGAAAAGTGTGCAAATCTTAAGCGTACAGGGTGATGACATCACAAAATAAAAAATACCGTGTAACCAGACAGATTATTAAAAGCCTGCAAAAAGTCCTCATGTGCCTTTCCCAATCATTAATCCTTCCTTCTCCCCAAAGGAAATCATCATAGTGACTTTTAAAATTGTGTACTATGTTTGCCTGTTTTTGAACTTTATGTAAATGGCATCACACAATAAATATTGTTTTGGTATTTGTTTAGGACATTTTGCATGTTGTTACACGGAGGAGACATTCTTTGCTTTTCATTTCTGTATGCTATTTGATTGTATCAGTATACCATAATTTATTTATTCAACCTATTATAGATGGATATTTGTTTCCAGATTTTGTCTATTCTGAATAATGCTATCAGGAATATTTTGTACCTGTCCTTTGGAGAACAACTGCACCCATTTATTCTATGTTCCTAGTATTGAAAATATTGGGTGTTAGAATACACGATTGTTCAATTTTAGTAGAGAGTGTCAAGCAGTTTTCCAAAGTAGTTTTATTAATTTATATTCCTGTTAGTATACAATAGTTCCATTTAATCCACATCCTTGTCAATGCTCAGGGTTGTCAGTCTTTTCAGTTCACGTCATTCTCAGGCTAAAGAGTGGGCCCTCTCTGTGGTTTCATGTGTATTTCCCTGGTGACTAGTGGCACAGAGCATCTTATCAGCTCTTTACTTCACATTTGGATTCCAGTTTTGGTGAAATATCTGTTTAAAACTGTTGCTGATTTTTTCATATTGATTGTTAAGAATCCTTTATATACTTTCAACATAAGGCCTTTTATGGCTAAACTTGTTGCAAATACTTTTCCCACACTTTGCCTTTTGATGAACAAATGTTCTAAATGTTAATATCGTTCAATTTATCAGTCTTTTCCGTTGTGCCTTTTGATTTATGATTCACCTGGAATTGATTTTTGTGAGTGATGTGAAGCTGGAGCAAGCTTCTTTCAATATGAATGTCAAATTGAACCAGCACCACTTATTGATAAAGAACATCTTTTCTCCACTGCACCGCGGTGCCCCTTTGCTTTATACCAGGTGATTGCGTATTTCTGTTCCCATTTTTCTGTCCTTGTGTCAATATCTCATTATTAAATTACCATACCTTTATCATAAGTGTTAGTATTTAGAAGAGTAAGTGCTTCTTTAAGATTATGTCGGCTATTTTTGACCTTTTACATTTATATATAAGTTTTAGAACCAGCTTGGAAGATTTCACTTTTAGAAAACCTGCTTAGATTTTCATGGAGATTGCAAAGATTTTTATTTGATCAGGTTGGTGGAGAACTAACATTGTGTGTCTTTCAATCAATGGTCATCATACAGCCCTTCATTTATGTAGGTATTTATTAATTTCACTCAATAAAGTTTCATAGTTTCCTGTGAGGTGGTTTTGAATATTTGTATGTGGTTGTGTAAATTTAATAAATTTTAAAAGTGAATTATTTAAATCCTTTGTATATTTACCGATTCTTTTCAGTTGCTTTTTCTATCAGTTACTGAGATGAGTGAGTGAAAATCTCCCACAATAACTGGAGATTTTTCTGTTTCACTCTTTAGTTCTGGCAATTCTGACAACTTAAATACATTTGAGTCTAATTTTTTAAGGTACTAAAAATTTGTGATTGTTATATCTTCCTAGTAAATTAACCTGTCTTTGTCTCTAGATTTTTGCCTTAAAATCTACTTTATCTGATATTAATTTGACTATGTGTACTGGTTCTTTTGGTTCATGTTTATATAGTCTATCTTTTTCCATCCTTTAATTTCAAACTTTCTATATGCTTGTTTTTAATGTGTTTTTCTTTTAGTAGCACATATGGCAGTTATCTTTAGTGTCTTTGAGTTTATATCCTGCCATATCAAAATCTAAGATAAATTACTACTTCCTAGACAAATGTTGATAAACTTGTAGTTTGTCTTACTTTTCCCAAAAGAATTAGCTCTGACCCTAATATGTAACCCTAGTTCACATTCCTCCCTTCCAGTTTGTAGGAGTGTAACTTTTTTACGTAATTGACAACTACCTTTGCATTTAGAGAGTGATCGTGACTTAGCTTCTACTAAGCTTTCTTTTGAGCTAAATGAGCTTCCTATGTTTCTTTCTTTCTTTTTTTGATTTTGAGGAAGATTAGCCCTGAGCTAACATCTGCTGCCAATCCTCCTCTTTTTGCTGAGGAAGACTGGCCCTGAACTAACATCCATGCCCATCTTCCTCTACTTTATATGTAGGACACCTACCACAGCATGGCTTGCCAAGCAATGCCATGTCTGCACCTGGGATCCAAATTGGCGTACCCCGGGCTGCCAAAGCGGAATGTGCGAACTTAACTGCTCCATGACCAGGCCGGCCCCCATATGTTTCTTATTCATAGCTAAAACACGAATTTTCACCAGCTTTACACAGTATTGACCAATTGGAGCTCACAAAACAGAGTTGTTTTTTGAGCAAACTCCTGATTTACCATTAAAATATTGATGCACTTATTAAATGTCCATTTTTAACATTTTACTTTTTACTGAGGTATAATTGACATACAACAATAGTTTCAGGTGTACAACATAATGATTTGATATTTGTATATATTGCAAAATGATCACCACACTAAGTCTAGTTAATATTTGACACCATACATAGAAACAGAATTTTTCTTATGATGAGAACTTTTAAAATCTACTCTCAGCAACTTTCAAAGATGTGATACAGTATTATTAATTATAGTCACCATGCTGTACATTACATCCCTATGACTGGTTTATTTTATAACTTTTAACCACCTTTTAATCACCTGTTATACCGACCTCTACCCCCTGTCTCTGGAAACTATCAATCTGTTCTCTGTATCTATGAGCTTAGGATTTTTGTTTCATTTTTTTTTCGAGATTCCACATAGGAGTGAAATCATACAGTATTTGTCTTTCTCTGTCTGACTTATTTCACTTAGCACAATGCCCCTGAGGTCCATCCATGTTGTTGCAAATGGCAAGATTTCCCTCATTTTTATGGCTGTATAATAAACCATTGTATATATATACCACATTTTCTTCATCCATGGATTCATTAATGGACACTGTTTCCATATCTTGGATATTGTAAATAATACTTCAGTGAATATGGGGGTGCAGTTACCTTGTTTTTAGTTTGTTCATTTTCTTCTGATAAATACCCAGAAGTGGAATTGCTGAATCATATGGTACTTCTATTTATAATTTTTTGGGGAGCCTCCATAATGTTTTCTGTAGTGGCTGCACCAATTTACATTCCTACCAACAGTGCACAAGAGTTTCCTTTTCTCCAAATCCTGGGCAGCATTTGTTATCTCTTGTCTTTTTGATAATAGCCATTCTAACAGGTGTGAGGTGATATCTCATTGTGGTTTTGATTTGCATTTCCCTGATGATTACTAACGTTGAGCATCTTTTCACATACCTGTTGGCCATCTGTATGTTTTCTTTGGAAAACTGTTTATTCAGATTCTCTGTGTTTTTACTCAGATTGTTTTTTGCTATTGAGTTGTATGAGTTCTTTGTATATTTTGGATATTAACCCCTTATCAGCTATATGATTTGCAAATATTTTCTCCCATTCAGCAGATTACCTTTTCCCATTTTGTTGATGGTTTCCTTTGCTGTGCAGAAGCTTTTCAGTTTGATGTAGTCCCATTTGTTTATTTTTGATTTTGTTGCCTTTGCTTTCGGTGTCAGATCCAAAAAATCATTGATAAGTCTGATATCTAGGAGTTTATGCTTTCAGGTTTTGTATTCAAATCTTTAATCCATTTTGAGTTAATTTTTAAAGATTTTATTTTTTTCCTTTTTCTCCCCGAAGCCCCCTGGTACATAGTTGTATATTCTTTGTTGTGGGTCCATCTAGTTGTGGCATGCAGGATGCTGCCTCAGAGTGGTTCAATGACTAGTGCCATGTCTGCGCCCAGGACCCAAACCAATGAAACACTGGGCCACCTGCAGCGGAGCGCACAAACTTAACCACTCGGCCACGGGGCCAGCTCCCATTTTGAGTTAACTTTTGTATATGGTGTAAGATAGTGGTTCAGTTTCACTCTTTTGCATGTGGCTGTCCGGTTTTCCCAAGATCATTTATTGAAGAGATGTCCCTTACACATTGTATATTCTTGGCTGCTTTGTTGTAAATTAATTGACTATATATGCATGGGTTTATTTCTGGACTCTCTATGCTGTTCCATTGATCTGTGTGTCTGTTTTCATGCCAGTATCATACTGTTTTGATTACTCTAGCTTTGTAATATAGTTTGAAGTTAGCAAGTGTGATGCTTCTGGCTTTGTTCTTCTTTCTCAAGATTGCTTTGGCTTAAACATTCATTCTTTGCCTTTGATAATCTTCCATCCAGACAAAGATAAAAATTAAAGTATTTCTAAATGTAAGCTATGTTAACAGAGGGATAAAACTAGAATACAGACTTCTACTTCCAGGACTATAGCTGAATTCTTTCACTGTCTACCTGCACAAGATAAATCAAGAATAAATTATAACAACCTGTTCTAATGTATTGATGTGCTTATTAAAAAGTAAGAGAAATACCCAAGGGAAAAAAACTGAAGAAAACAGTAAGCTAAAAGACCTTATTAGCTACCTTGGAGAAATGAAATGTTAAATGGTAAACTCCTACAAACTTAGTGAAGGAGAGGGCCAGATAAAAAGTTGCTTTCCAGCAGAAGCAATGTTTTAGGAAAACAGTTTCTTCTTTGGCTTCTGAAGATTATAAGAAGAAGGAGGAGGAGGACGGGGAGAAGAAGAAGAAGAAGAAGAGCGAGAACAAGAAGGAGGAGGAGAGAGGGGAAGAAGAAGAAGATTCTATCATGGAAATATGAGGCCATAGTACTGCCTTGGGGTTTGGAAATCAACTTTGTGCTACCCGTTTGGTCAGGAAAAGTCCAAAACGACAAAAACAAAAGTTAGAATAACATAAACCCAGATTGGTAAACCCAACACAAGTGGAAAAAAGGAAAGTTCTTACCAGAGAAGAGCATTCCCAATTACAACAGCAGGATTTACATTGATAAATACAGCCAATTACCAAACACCAAGTAAACAAGACACAATGAGAGAGAGGAAGATTCATTGGGAAAAAAATTAGACCCACAAGGATCTCAGATAGTAGAATTTTCATACATCTCTATAAAATAAACATACAGTCATTACTATCCTTTCTAAATACAATAATTATGTAGGAATATGTATAAATAATAGAATAAAAAGGTTAGCAAGGAACAAGAAACTATCAAAATGAGAGATTCAACAGCATTCAAGGCAGATTTAACAAATAAACCAAATACAACTTTTAGAAAATAAATATGTCTTCATTAAGATTAAATTCTTACACATGACAAATAAATGAGACATCAGGAGGGGAAAATATCAAAGCAACAAATAAAAATAAATGTGGCACAGGAAAGCAAGCACTTGAAAACATGCAACATTAAGACAGAAAGATGACTGAGTGAGAAGTCTAATAACAGTTCATTAAAATTCCAGAATGAGAAAATAAGTAGAACAAGGGACAGGAAAATATTTTTATTAATTTATGAAAAATAGGAAATCTTATGAAATATGCAAAAGACACAAAAAGCACACAACACATTCCACTTTGGAAAAAATCTTTAAATATACACCTAGACACATTGAGTAGACTTGAGCAACACTAAGCGAGAGAGAGAAACAGATGGACAGAGATAGATAGAGACAGAAACATACGTAGAAAGGAGATCTCAAAAGACATCAGAGCAAAAGGTACTTAAAAAGAAGGGAAGCAATGTTTTCAAATTGCAGCAATGCAAGAGACAAGTCTATGGTAAATTATCTTCAAAGTGCAGAGAGACAATAACTGCCAGTATGGAATTATACCCTTAGAAAAATTAACTTTGAAGAGTAAAACATCAAGACATTTTTCAGATTGGAAAACACACACACACACACACAGACTGAGGGAGTTAGCTCAGCACAGATATACTAAACAAAATTCACAGGAGGAAAGGAAGAAACAGGACTCTAGGAGAAAGATCTGAAAGGCAAAAGTAAATAATGAGGAAAAAATGGTAAAAGTTCACATAAACCTAAACAAATATCTTCTGTATAAAATATTACAGTGATAATAAATTCTAATCTATCGTGTTATTAATAAGAGAGATTTAAAATAATGAATAGAAAAGACATGTACATCCAATAGGAGACAATAGATAGCTATCAAATTTTATAGAGCACTTGAGTTTACAGACAGAGGATTGAATCTTTTAATTAATTTTAGACTCTCAAAGACAAGAAAGGAAGAAAGAAGTATAACAGGAAAGAGGAATAAAACTTAAAAATAAGATAAGAGAAAGTGTAAAAATGAATCTAAAAATGTAATCATTCATCATCATTCTAACTGGTCGAAACCAAAGTCAGCAAAATTTTTCTTTAAAGGGCCAGGAAATAAATAGTTTTAGTTTTGTGAGCCAAATTACTCATAGTACTGTCACAATTACTCAATTTTGTTGTAGTGGGAAGAAAGCATCCATGGAGAACACGTAAGTGAATGACTGTTTTCCAATAAAATTTTTTATAAAAATGAGTGGTAGGCTGGGTTTGGACCATGGGCCATGGTTTACTGACTCATAGTCTAACCTTACCAATTAAAAAGACAGAGGTTAAAGTTGAGAACAAAGCAAGAATGTTCTCTCTTACCACTTCTACTTAAGATCCTACTAAAAGTCCTAGCTAGTGCAATAAGACAAGGAAGAAAAAAGTATATAAATTGGCAAGGAAAAAAATAAAGCTGTCTTTGAGGGTGACATGATAGTTAAGGAAGAAAATCACAAAGAACTGACCAAAAAAACCCCTTCTGGAACTAATAAACAAGTGTAGCAAGTCATAAGATACAAGGATGCTTTCCTGTATATCAGTAATGAATAACTGGAGTTTTGGAATTTTAAAAAATGCTATTTACAATAGCACCAAAAATATTGAAATACTTAGACATAAATCCAACAAATATGTACAGCATCTACATTCAAAAAACTGGAAAATTCTATTGGAAGAAATCAAATATCTAAATAAATGGAGAGATATTATATATTCAAGGATTGGAACTATCAATATTGTCAAGATGTCAGTTCTCCCCAGTTTGATCTATAAATTCAAATGCAATCCAAGCAAGGCTATTTTGTAGATATTGACAAACTGATTCTAGAATTTATATGGAATAGCAAAGGACCGAGAATAGGCAGCACCAACACAACACTGAAGAAGAAAAACAAAGTTGGAGGAATGACATTACCCAGTGTCAAGACTTATTACAAGGCTACAATAATCAAAACAGCACGGTTTTGGCAAAAGAATAGAAATATAGATCAATGTAACAGACAACGAGCTCAGAAAAAGACGCACACGAATGTAGTCAACTGGTTTTTGAAAAAGGAGCAAAATCAATTCAATGAAGGAAGGGCTAGTTTGTAACTAACGATGCTGGAAAAACTGGACAGTCACATGCCAAAAAAAAAAAAGAAGTCTTTGCACACATCTTACGTTTTTCCTCAAAATTAACACGAAATGATCATAGATCTAAATGTAAAATACAGAACTATAAAACTTTTAGAAGATAACAAGAGAAAATTTATGTAACTTTAGGTTTAGAAATGAGTTTTAGATACAAAACCAAGAGCAAGATACAGGAAAGAAAAAAATGATAAGTTGAATTTGATTAAAATTAAAAACATCTGCTCAGTGAAAGACACTGTTAAGAGAACTAAAAGACAAGGTACAGACTGGGAGAAAATATTTCCAAAATGCCTACCTTATAAAGACTTGTATCCAAATTATACAAAGAACTCATAAAAGCTCAAAAATAAGAAACAAACAATGCAACTTAAAAAATAAGTTAAAGAACTGAACAGATATTTCACCAAACAGATATACAAATAGCAAAGTGTATATGAAAAGATACTCAGTATCATTTGTCATTGAGGACTTGAGAGGCCAATATACACCCAGTACACTGGCTAAAATTCTGAAAACTGACTAGATCAAGATTAGTTGCTGGCAAAAATATGGACCACAAGAACTCTCATATCCGGTGAGAATGCAAAATGGTACAGCTAGTTTGGAAGGCAATCTGGAAATTTCTTACAAAGTTAAACATAGTCTTACCATAAGTTCCAGCCATCAGGTTCCTAGGTATTTACCCAAATAAGTTGAAACTTATGTCTACATAAAACCATGCATGTGAATGTTTACACAGCTCTATTCATAATCGCAAAAAAATGGAATCAACTAAGATGTACCTCAATAAGGGGAATGGACAAACAATATATGTTACAAATATACAATGGATGTAATGAAAAGGAATCCACTACCAAGCAACAAAAAGTTTAAGAAGTTTAAGAAGCCAGTCTATTATTCCAATTATATGACATTCTGAAAAAGGCAAAACTACAGAGATGATAAAAAGCTCAATAGTTGCTAGGAGTTCAGAGGGAGAGGGGAGGTTTGGATAGATAAAACAAGGGGATTTTTTAGAGCAGTCAATTTATTCCATATGATATTTTAATGGTGAATATGTGACGCTATGTACTTGTCAAAACCTATAGAATTTTACACTACAAGGAATAAACTTTAATGTATGCAAAAATTTTAAGAACCATTTAGGCAGTTGGGGAATCCCAAGATGAAGTGCTCAATGTAACACAAAAAAATCTAATTGTATTACAAGTGCATGAAACAACCTCACAAACAAGGTAAAGGCACCAGTGCCGACTTAAGTAACTTTGGAAATTAGTAGAGTGTGTAAGACTAAAGGCAAAAGAAGTTACACATAAGTATCGTACGCTACTTAATAAAGCTTTATACCACAGGGGCATGGGTTAACAATTCGGATACTGTTACACATTTATACTGAAAGTGAACAATTAAACTGGAGCAAGATGGTGGGAGCTAGTTTTCTCACTGTTGGAGTGTGAGTTTACAGATAGGCAATGGGGAAGAGGCTACCATGTGGTAATGATTTAAAGCTGATGTGTATCAGTCTGCTAAAGCTACCATAACAAAATACCATAGACTGGGTGGTTTAAACAAGAGAAATTTATTTTCTCATATTTCTGGAAGCTACAAGTCCAAGATTAAGGTTCCAGCTGATTTGGTTTCTGGTGAGGATTCTTCTTGGCTTGTAGATAGCTGCCTTCTTACCCTATCCTCACAAGGCCTTTCCTCAGTGTGTACTCATGATAGCAAGTGAGCTCTCTGCTGTCTCTTTTTATGAGGACATTGATCCCATCAGACCAGGGTCACTTCTGTATGACCTCATTCAACCTTAATTACTACCTTAGAGGCCCCATCTCCAAATATAGCCACATTAACAGTTAGAGATTCAACATGTGAATTTTGGGGGTACATAAACATTGAGTCTATAACAATTGGAAACCTTAGCATGAACTCATATTTAGCTTAATATAGATAGAGTTGGTCACATATAGAAATATTTATAGATATGTGTATATACACAAGTTAGTATACACACATATATTTCCTTAATCTATCAGCTGAGAGGGTCTAGAAGCATGAAATCCTGTAGCAATGAGCACTCTTAATGCCCAGATCTAGGTTTCTAATATCATAGTTCAATAAAAGGGGCCAGAGCTCCTTGAAGAAATGGCTGATATTAAGAATGGGACAGGAAAGGGGCCAGCCCAGTGCCACAGCAGTTAAGTTCCACGTTCCGCTTTGGCTGTCCAGGGTTTGCCAGTTCAGATGCCAGGTACGGACATGGCACCTCCTGGCACGCCATGTTGTGGCAGGTGTCCCCCATATAAAGTAGAGGAAGATGGGCACATATGTTAGCTCATGGCCAGACTTCCTCAGCAAAAAGAGGAGGATTGTCAGCAGATGTCAGCTCAGGGGTAATCTTCCTCAAAAAAAAAATAATAATAATGGGACAGGAAATACATAAGATATTCAGGGCATCTTGTATTGCCAGAAAATAAAGATGTACTCAAAAGAAACACACATACACCTCACAGGGATGGGGATTTATCAAAGGGACACAGAAGCCCACTGAAAGAGCTTCCAACATCCAAAGGCAGAATAATTTTAGAAAATAAATAGAGTAGTATTGGATTATAACCCAAAGTATAAAATAAATATCTTTAAGTATACAGTGGTATAAAAAATGATTGAACAAATAAAGGGAGAAAAAAGAGAAAATCTCTATGAAGAATTCCAAATAATTTGTTTAGCTACTCTGCCCTGAAGGAGGTGGAACAAAGCTCCCTGCCTCTTCCGTGTGGGCTGCACGTAGCGATTTCCTTCCAAAGAATGCAGCTGGAAAGGGGAGCGAGAGGGGTAACTTCACAGTGGAGAAAACTATAAGGAATGTGATAACAAAAGTAAGATCAAAAAATGAATGAAATAGAAAACAGTATCAACGAACCCAAAGGTTGATTCTTTGTAAAGACAAATAATTTCATCCCAAAATAATCTCCACAAAGAAAAAAGAGAGGAAAAAGAAGGACAGAGAAGTGACAAATACAACAATATTAGGAATGAAAGAAGGATATTACTACAAATAAGGAGAAACCAGGAACAACTTTATGCTAAATAAATTTGAAATTTTAGATGAAATGGTGAAATATAATGAAATATAAATCAGTAAATTGATTTAGGAAGAAACAGAAAACTTGACAAGTACCATATACAAAAGATGAAGCTAGATCAGTGCCACTCTCCAATCCTTCAGGAAAAAGAAAAACGACAAAGTGAAAAAAACAAAACAAATAGATAAACAAACTACACAGGTCCAGACAGTTTTGCACATAAACTCTATCAAAATTTGGAAGAAAAGGAGTTTGCAATTATGTGAAAATTCTTTCAGAGAATATAAAAATAAGGGAAATCTCTTAAATCGTTTAATGAGGCTAGTATAATCTTGATACCAAAACCAAATAAAAACATTATGTTACATGTATTTTACCAGAATTAAAAATTTTAAAGGTAAAAAAACAAATGAAGATGATAAAGGAATGAAAACTACAGACCACTTTTATTCATAAACTTAGATGCAAAAATCCTAAACAGATTTTAAGCAAAAAAATCCAACAATATTTAAATGATGCAATCTTCATGACTGAATTGAGTATATCCAAGGAATGTGGTCACCATTTGTTTCTAAAAGAGAGGAAAATTACTGTAATTATCTAATACATATAGAAGAAAAACTTAACCCCATTAGTAAGGCTATTAATATATTTAAGTAATTAGGATAAGGATAAGATAGCCAAAAAGACAAATAGACAAAATATATGAACAGCCACTTCCCACAAAATAAAACATGAATGGTGAACAAATGTGTGAAAGATGTCCAACCTCATTAGTAATTAGGGACATGTAAAGTAAAACATTATGCAATACCATTTTGAGCTCATCATTTTTGCAAAATTAAATTGCCTGACAAAATCAAGTATTGATAAGGATGTAGGCAACAAGTTTTAGACAATGTTGTTGGCAACGGGAATGTTTACAATCAGTCTAGAAAACAATTGTACATTTGAACGTGATTATGAAATGCAATTCCACCAATGTACTCCTAGTACGTGTGTTAGATCAAAGTGGTGTTTGTGGACCCCTGGGTCTCCCTGAGACATTTTCAAGGGATCCAAGTGAAGCTATTTTCATAATAGTACTAAGGCATTAGTCACCTTTTTCACTATGTTGACATTTGCACTAATGATGCAAAAGCAATGGTGCATAAAATTGCTGGTGCCTTAGCACAAATCAAGTGGCAGCATCAAACTGTACTTGTAGTCATTGTATTGTTCATCACCCCACCTTCTCACAGTTTCACTTATGCATGTCCTTAATAAAGCAATAAATATTATTAGTTGTATTAAATCTTGACCCATGTGTGTAGGACTTTTAAAATCCTATGTAACAAAATGAGAAGTGTACATAAAGCACTCCTGCTGCATACTGATATACGATACAATTGCCTCAAAAGAAGAAAGCACTTGTGGAATTATTTGATTTGTAATCTGAAGCAGCCACTTTGTTCATGGAATACCATTTTTATTTGAAAAAATGATTGACAAACAGTAGTTATTCAGAGCTGTGTATTTAGCAGACATTTTCTTGAAAATTAATAAAGGGAGTCTATGATTTCAAGGAAAAAAAACTGAGAGTATTTGCTGTCAATGATAAAATTCAAGCTTCTAAGCAAATATTAAAATTTTGGAAAACATGTAGCTATGTCTGTGAGATTGACAGCTTCCAATAGTTAAAAGATCTTTCTAATGATATTGGTGGGGATAACAGTGAGTGTGATTTTTGCTATAGTATAAAGAACTGTGTTAACAAGGAATACATGTATAAAGCAATGAACTAATAATTTTTTTCTAAAGATTGGCCCTGAACTAATATCTGTTGCCAATCTTCCTCTTTCTTTTTTCTTCTCCCCAAAGCTCCCCCCCCCCACAGGACATAGTTATATATTCTAGTTTTAGGTCCTTCTGGTTGAGTTATGTAGGGCACCACCTTAGCATGGCTTGATGAGCAGTGCTAGGTCCATGCCCAGGGATCAGAACTAGTGGAACCCTGGGCTGCCAAAGCAGAGTGCATGAACTTAACTACTCAGCCACAGGCCCAGCTCCTGAACTAATAGTTTTCAAATGACCAATATTACAAATCACGCATGGTGGAAAAATCCATTCAAAAAGCAATATAGACTCATAGATGTTTTTTAAAAAATTTAATTTTAAAGGAATTATGGATTCACAGGAAGTTGTAAATGTACTACAGAGAAGTCCTATGTAGCCTTCACTCAACTTCTCCCAAAGGTAATGTCTAGTATAACTATAGCAAAAATCAAAACCAGGAAATCTTCAGACCTTGTTCAGATTTCACCAGTTTTTACATTCACTTATTTGTGTGTGTGCGTATGTAGTTCAATGCAATTTTATCACATCTATGTATTTGTGTAATCACACACTCATCAAGATGCAGAACTATTCTATCACTTTGAAAAAACTCCCTATGCTACCACTTTATAGTTGTGTTGTCTTAACCCCCTGCCCCATACTCCCCTGACAACAATCCGTTCTCCATTTCTATGACTGTGTCCTTTTGAGAATTTTCTACAGATAAAAATTCTGAAACCCAGTGATAAAGAAAAAATCTTAAAATCAGCCAAAAGTAGAGAGACACATTATGTACAGAGGAATAAAGAGAAAACTGACAACAGACTTCTTGTTAGAAACAATGCAAGCCATAAGACAGTGAAACAAGATTAAAAGTACGTACAAAAATATGTTAGTCCATAATTGTATACCAAGCAAAAATACCTTTCAAAAGTGTAGATGAAATAAAATCTTTTTCAAATAAACAAATCTGTATAGAATTTATCACAGTTGACCCAAGCTACAAAAAATGTTAAAGGAATTTCTTCAAGCAGAATGATAATGATACCCAATGGAACTTTTTCCTCATTTGAAAATGTATTTAAAAGGTAATCGAGGAAATATGGCAGAGTAGAAAGCAACAAGAATCTGTCTCTTCACCAGGACAACAATTTTACTGGCAGAATCTGTCTAACTATTTTGGAACTACGGAGTCTATTTGAAAATCTGTAATTTCCAGGGTAAACTTGGCTGGTAAGAGGTGGTTAACTCTGGTTTCACCTCTTAGTGCACTAATGACTACACATGCTCCCATGACAGGCAGCCAAGCTTGCATTCCTGCAGTGACTTGCAGAAGTCGGAGTGAACAATGAGAATGTTGTCCTCCAAGTGTCAGGGATCTGTGTTATGATCAATAATTGTGGATTCTGATCACAGAAGTACAGATACAGAGGTGGGCCACCATTGTTGCAAATCGCACTGGCTCAAGCAGTTTCCAGGAAATTTAAAGAGAGAGGGCCTTTTTCTAACTTTCCCTCCTTTTGGACCCAGACATTTAAGAATTAGGGTGTTCGGAGGCAGTGAGGATGAAGGTGTCTCTGGCTTTGGGCATGGGAGGGGGTGGGAAAAAGAAGTACAGAGGGACTCCCAGGCACTGGCTCTGAAATCTGGGGCAACTCTTGCTTTGTGTTTCTGTTAACCCCAGGTGTTCATGGTAAGGTATGTCCCTGGTGTCAAAGGCAGGAACACCTGAGCCCCTGCACAAATCCTTGAAGGTGAGAGCCTAGGAGTGAGTGTTTTACTTTTCCTGTGCCTGGAGAGCCCCTGAAGCTATATCCTTTGATCTTTGACGTATGTGCAGCTTCTGCTTATCCAGGGGTAAAAAACAGCCTAATTTCAGCGATGTTGGCATCATGGTGGTGTGAGCTCTTCCCTTAGTCTCCCCCCACTAAGATACAATGAAAAGGACATTCATAACCCAACAGAGGACAATCACACATAACACAGTAGACCTCTGAGAGATCCACATAGCCATGCATTTGAAAGTGGGGGTGCTGAACACCCCCAGCAGGCAGTGGAAGGAGTTAAGGGGATCTCCTTTCCCTCCTGGAGGGCAGGAACCTAGGGCATGGGACCTTATGTAGTGGCTGGTGTGTGACTGTGAGAGGAGAAGGGGGAAAAGGCAGTCCTCCACAAGAATTTTGGCTCTCTCAGTGTTGCCTCCCAGCCCGTGGGAACACTCCACACCAAAGTGGCTAAGCAATTGCAGTGGCATTCACACCAAGCCAAGCAGCCCAGGTGGGCAGACAGTGAGTGCAGAGTGGAGGCACATGGGGTTGCACATGTGGAAGAAAGCACCCACCCGCCTCTCCCACTTGGAGCACTCGCTTGGCCAGTCAGACAGAGCAGGAGATCACCACAGAGTCTCTGCACATATATGTACAAAGCAGAGTGGCCAGGAGGCAAACACAGCTGGGCTCTGATGGCACAGCTTTGAACAGACAGGCACATATCCCAGGGGTTGCAGAGGGTTCACAAAAAAACAACACCTGCCCCCCAAGTGGCAGCAGGTGGAATCTGCGATCAGGCACTACCACTACATGATGGCAGAAGTCCACGTCATCAAATAGCATGAAGAGGTATATTAACACTACAGACCGGAAAGAAAATGACAAGTACCCAGAAATTAATCCTGAAGTCACAGAAATTTATGTCTAAGTGACAGAGAATTCAAAATAGCTATCATAAAGAAACTCAATGAGTTACAAGAAAACTCAGAGAGACAGTTTAATGATCTCAAGAATAAAATTAATGAACAGAGGGAATTCTTCACAAAAGAGATTGAAACTATAAAAACGAATCATAAATGTTGGAGATGAAAAAAACAATGAATGAGATAAAGAAAAACCTGGAGTCCTTAAAAAACAGAGGTGATATTATGGAGGACAGAATCAGTAATTTAGAGGACAGAAATACAGAAATGCTGCAGATGGAGGAGAGAGAACTAAGACTAAAAAGAAATGAAGATATTCTGTGAGAAATATCTTACTTAACTAGGAAATGCAAGATAAGGATTATAGGTGTTCAAGAGGGAAAAGAGAGAGAGAAAGGAGAAGAAGGCTTGTTCAAAGAAATAATAGCTGAGAGCTTACCAAACCTGGAGAAGGAGCTGGAATTACATGTAAATGAAGCTAATAGAACTCCTAATTACATAAATGTAAAAAGACCTTCTCCAAAGCATATATTAGTAAAACTGGCAAAAGTGAATGACAGAAAAAATATTAAGGGCAACAAGACAGCAGAAAATAACCTACAAAGGAACCCCTATCAAGCTGTCAGTGGATTTCTCATCAGAAATCTTACAGACTAAGAGAGAGTGGAATGATATATTCAAAATTATGAAAGACAAAAGCTTTCAGCCAAGAAGACTATATCCAGCAAAAATATCCTTCAGATACAATGGAGAAATAAAAACTTTCACAGATAAACAAAAGCTAAGGGAGTTCAGTGCTACAGGAAAACACTACAAGAAATCATTGGCCCTCATACCTGAAGAAAAAACAGAAAGGTTTTACAAAGCCTTGATCAAGGAGACAAATAGACAAAATCAGAAAATTGCAGCTCTCTATCAGAACAGGTTAGCAGACACAATTATAACATTAATGATAAAGGGAAGGAAAACATCAAAAATAACTATAATCACTTCATTTTAATCACAAACTCACAACACAAAATGGAATAAGTTGTGAAAGCAAAACATAGATGGGGAAGAGGAAAGGGATGGAAATCTCGTAGACTAAGGAAATAAGAGGCTATCAGAAAATGGCCTACCTCATCCTTGAGATCTTTTATAAAAACCTCACAGTAAACACTGAACAAAAAATCAGAACAAAGACACAAGTGATAAATAAAGAGAAAACCATCATAGAGAAACACCAAACTGAACTGGCAGTCAGAAATTCATAGGACAAGAAACAAGGGAAATACAGAACAACTAGAAAACAAGTGATAAAATGGCATCATCAAGCCCTTACAAGTCAATAATCACCCTAAATCTAAATAAATTGAATTCTCCAGTGAAAAAACACAGAGTGGCTAGATGGAGTCAAAACAAAGATCCAACAATATGCTGCCTCGAAGAAACACATCTCAGGTCTAAAGAGAAACACAGGCTCAGAGTGAAGGGATGGAAGACGATACTGCAAGCTAATGGCAAACCGAAAAAGAAGATGTTGCCATACTTATATCAGACAGAGTAGACTTCAAGATAAAAAGGGCAATGGGAGTCAAAGAGGGGCAGGATACAGTGATAAAAGGGATACTCCACCAAGAGGACATAACACTTATAAATATAAATCCACCTAACACAGGAACACCAAAGTACATAAAGCAACTAGGAATAAACCTAAAAGGAGAAATTAAAAGCAACAAAATAATAGTAGGGTACCTCAACACCCCTCTTACATCAATGGATAGATCATCCAGACAAAGTACCCTCTTACATCAATGGATAGATCATCCAGACAAAGTACCCTCTTACATCAATGGATAGATCATCCAGACAAAGTA